>NW_011345012.1:0-18710 GCF_000735185.1 Notothenia coriiceps
TTTGATGGGGGGCGGTAAGAGACCTGGATAATGGACAGGGGGGCGCTGGCCCAAAAAAGGTTGAGAACCCCTGGATTAGAACGTAATCTATGAACTATTTTAGATTAAAAAAATTAAATATTTGTTGAACTATGAAGCTTTTTGTAAAAAAGAAAAAAAAATGATATCATGATTTTTTAGATTAATGAATCTGAAAACTTTTCACGGACCCCCTAGAGTGCCACGGACCCCCGGGGGGTCGCGGACCCCACTTTGAGAACCACTGATTTAGAGGATGCACACAGTCGCAAACTGAGACCGAGGGGACAGCTCTGTTCGCAGAGGGGAACATGCTTTGCGATGACACATTTTGTTTTGCTTCATCAGGTTACTGTGTTCTCCACAAATGTCTTTCATGTTGCTTTTCTTAAACTCTTTATATAGAGACATAAGACACTGCCGTACAAAATATGTTTTGGCATAATAAGGAACCCTTGCTGAGGACGAGCTCAAAAGGAAAAAGTAGTATACATGGTGGACGTGTTGAAGTATGTTTGATAAAGATGAGATAATCTCCCCACATTATTTGTTTGAAATTCAGACAAATTGTGGTATGAGAAACTGTCTCAGTGGGCAAAACACTGAATCTGAAATTGTAAATCAAAATGTGCAATTCAGGGATTCACAATGAGCAAAGATGATGTTAACGAGAAGTGAAACCATCTCACAGAAGAGGCTTGGAGGTGCATTCCTGCTCTCCTACGCAAATCCTACGCAATGATTTTCTACTTGCTTAATGCAACATTAAGCAAGTAGAAAACAAACAACTGGTGAAGGCCTAAATACATTTGTGGAGGAGACATAAAACAAATGCAGATGCTTCCATACCAGGCATGAGCGGTTAGTGGTTTGATGAGTACGGAAATTATGAAATGACCCTAACCCTTCACAGTCGCTCGATATCAAAGCCATTACAAGTAGATCACACCTCAAACCTGGGCTTGATCATGGTGCACATCATAATCATGGAGCAAATCAAAGCCCAACGCGAACTCATCCTGCAATTATCTCTACATCAATTCCAGACCCGGCTCGTCTATATGAGACCTGACCTGAAACATGATTAAATAAGCTTGGGGTAAGTTCAGGGCTTGGGGTGCGGGAAACTGTCTGTGTGCACAATGTCAACACATAATTAATAAATAAAAATGCACAGTAATACAGATTGCAGAGTATGAAGCATCACCGTGGCTCGTGTTCTCTCGTGTTTCTTGCTGTTAAGATCCAAGTCATTGGCAGAGAAACAGACCGAAACCCAAAGCATCATTTATTCACATCTTTGGATACCTTTATTAATTATTTAAATCATCAATAAAAGTCAGCCTTTCTAAACACAAAGTAGCGAATCTCCCATAAATTATTTTGCATGTGTTAGTTTAGATGTATGAGTACTGTGGAATAATATATATAAATATATATATTTTGTTTTTATTGGACAAAAAGCAACAGCCATTTAGCTTATACACTTGTCTATGCTTATTGGACTTATGACACATAGGAGAGCAGAGTTTAAATGTTTTAAGCAACTAACTGTTTGCACATTGGCCCAAATGCATGAGATTGCAGGAAACAGGAACTTTTAACAGGCTAGGCAAACAGAACTTCACGTTACAACATACAAAAATCCGACAAAGACTAAAAAAAAACAGGACTTGAATAAACACTGGACTAACGAGGGGATTAAGTGCAGGTGTGCAGAAGGTCAGGTGGTTGCAGGGATAATGGGGAACATCTGGAACTAAGAAGGCCAGGATAGGAAATCAAAACAGGAGGAAAAACCCACAAGGACAGGAAGTAAACACACATTTGACACATGGACCCTGTTTTTTTCTAAAACCAAGATCATGACATCACAGCTATAACTAGTCTGTCAGCAGCTGCAGCACAAACATCGGCCTGATATCCAAGTATATACAAAATGTTTAGGATTGTTTATTAGCGTCTGAGACCAGAGGTCTGCTAGGACCCCATTGTAATCGCTCGCGAAGCGCACGGCGTGATGCGTTGACATTTTCCCGTTCACTCGATGCTAGGCGATCCCGCGCCATGGAACACAATGATGTCATACCTCCAACTGACATGCTCCGAACGCCTCCATACTTCACATGATGGTTAACACTGCTGCCCTGAACAGCTTTATGTCAAATCAGAGGTCTCATCATATGCCATTTCCATGGAAACGCATCCCTCACCATTAAACACGATGTTATCAGGACTCCATGGAAAATGGTTCAAACAACTCCAGACTTCAGATGATGGTTAATGGTCCGGCCCTTAACATGACCATTTGCCACTTGTTTGGCAAGTTGTTGCCGTGGCAATGCATCCCTCGCCATGAAACACGATGTTGTCAGAATTCCATGGAAAATGGTCCAAACAGCTCCAGACTTCAGGAGTGGAGTACACCAGCTGGGCGTAAGACTGGTCGTAACTCTACGTCCGATGTAGAACCAAAGGTTGAGACCAGACATAGGGTAAAACAGGCAAAAAGGAATTATGTAGACGTGTGTTGCTTGGCAACAATTACTGTTACTCTATTGACGTGGAGGTGCATTTTTAAGACTAGGCGCAGCTACCACCGTGACTAGTCAGGCTTGGTGCACTGGGTGTAAATTCAAATCACTAAGTCGGACGTAGCTAAGCCCGACGTTAGAGTTAAGACCTACTTTTTTACGCCCAGCTGGTGCACTCCACTCCTGATGACACCGGCTGATATAGCCGGTGTCACGTGGGTAACAGGTGACTTTGTTGTTATTGGTACTCGAGCTGCGCATGCGTGTGATGGACATATCCAGTGCTAAAGCACCGCCTCTGGCGGTCAGTAGGGACGAAATAGAACTGGCGTTGCAGGAAAGACGGCCGGCAAAAATCAACTGACTGTGTGAACGTGAAAATAAATAGAATATCACCTCCCATCTTCAGAGCAATCTGGAGCTTACTTAAATATCTGCCACAACATAAGTGTCTTAGGCTTCTGGGGCAGTGATATCATAATCCTGTGAATGTACGCATTCAAAATCTTTTTCTTTTACCAGCTGTATTCACCTTGCAGGTGCAGCTATGTGGCTTTTATCTTGGATAAAGTGTTTAACCCATGGATGTTTAAAGTCTTCATATGTCTATCTTATGTTGACTTTTCATTCAGGAAGTATGACGCTGCGCTGTCAGTACGCTTCTCCATGTTTGTGATTGGTCAAATGTTGTTAACCCCGCCCCTTTCATGTGAACGCGCACTCAGCCGGACAGAGAAACCCTGACTTGAGTTACCGAGTTGACCGCTTAGCGAGAGCGCGTTTGTTTTGGATTAGGTAAGCCGGGTAACTCAAACATATCCAGGGTATGTTGAAATGGATTCGTAGTACAGGCCTCAGGTCGATGAGAAGTGTTGATGTTCAGTGCATGACATTAAGGATTTGTTTGTTTGTTCTTGTTTGCTCGCTTGCATGCCCTGCATAGCTATAAGAAATACTTAAGTTGTTGGTCAAGACACTTTCCATCGGATGAAGGCAAATGCCTTCCCAGATGTAAAAAAAGTAGAAAACATTACATTCAGTTGTAACTGCCAAAACAAACATTATTTACACTATTATGGCCCCTGTTAAAAATGTTTGTAATGTTATCTACTGCAAGTTGGTCGAACGAATGCCTCCTCATCCGGAAGCTGACCGAGCAGACCCGAGCAGCAGTCGAGAGGAGCCGAGCGCATCCGCGAAGCACACAAAATGGCGACGTCAGAGTTCCCGTTAGCCGGCAAGTCTAAATCTCTTCGGTCAAAATAATTTCCCTTTAGTGCAATACCGCTTCAGTTGCGCCACTTATGTGACAGACAAGAAGAGTATGTGACAGACAAGAATAGTCAATTCTAATGTATAACACTTAATGTGGAGAAAGAGATGTCATGTATGGGTTGATTGTGCGTTGATCTGTTGGTAATGCCTCGGGGTTCCGGTAGGCATGTAAACAAATGCATAATGCTGCGCTATACTTTGTGGCCTCACCCAGTTGCATCACTATGCAACTGGGTGAGGCCACAAAGTATAGCGCAGCATTATGCATTTGTTTACATGCCTACCGGAACCCCGAGGCATTACCAACAGATCAACGCACAATCANCAGTGTGTAGGTGTGTGTGTTGTTTTGGTGTCCTATGCTTACTTTTTTAAATACAACTTTTGGTCCGTAATTTCAATTCCCCATTTCAGCGACCAGAGAGGGGGGGGCGGCATATATCCAGTCTCTGATTGTGTTACGTTATGAGAGTGCTCTCATACTTGTTTGATACTGAAATTGTATAATATATAAATGTGTATGTGTGTGTATATCCGTATCTGTAGCCTGTTATTGTCTCATTATACCGCAATGTGAATGAATTAAAAGTAAATATATAAGTCGTCATGAACACATCTGTCCATCAGACAGAGGGCTGCTGTGCCTCCTGTCATCATTAACGGACATCTCTTTAAAATGATCGCTCAGAGGAGAGGAGTTCTCATTTCTCTAACCACCTGCTGCTTCTCCTCCTCTCTCCTCGGTTCCCCTCCTCGACTCCTCCGCTCGCATCTCCTGTGGGCGGGACTAAGTCACGAGGATAGGAGTCGAGGAAGGGAGTCGAGGAGGGGAATTAGAGAAATTAGAAAGGGCCTTAGTGAGTGTGTGTGTGTGTGTGTGTGTGTGTGTGTGTGTGTGTGTGTGTGTGTGTGTGTGTGTGTGTGTGTGTGTGTGTGTGTGTGTGTGTGTGTGTGCGCGCACGTGTGCGCGTGTGTGTATCGAATATTTTTCAAGGCAAAGATACGCTAAACCCACTGCAGCCTTGCACTTCGCTGCAGGTCGCTGTAACTGAAGCTTCGAGAAATGAACCTATTTTCGAAACAATTGTCCAAGTGTTGCTTCATTCAAAGCTACATCATCAATACACCAAGCAACCACAGGCAGAGAGGAACCAAGGACGCAGAGGAAGATCTCGATGTGGGGGACAGATAGATGGGGTGTTTACCGAGAATCAGACGAGGGAGGCAGGCAGGGTCGGCAACGGGAAGTCAGACCAGAATAAGAGAGTTTTCCATGAATGTCAAATAATAATCTGGAAATTAGTGTGTGAGCATGAGAGGTTTAAGTGGAAAAGTACTGGGGAGCGGCAGGTAGGGGGAGAAGCAGACTGTGACAGGATTGCGTTTTTTTTCATTCTTTGTTGAAATCTCTTTTTTCAATAGAGTTTCAACTGTGTGTATTTGATCTATGTGCTCTTTTAGAATGCTAGAGCTAGACCATGCCAATATCTGAAGTTATACTTGTGTTATTTTCACTTTTCTTCAAAGCTCCAAAAGGGCCGCTCAAAGAAGCTTTCACCTGACAGAGATTAAAGGTTCCTGGCCGTGCAGAGAGACTTAAAAGTATCCTCTGATAAAGTCTTAAAATCTGACTTTTCTGAGGCCACACAGCATATTTCCTTCCAACTGCAGACTGTTTTTGAGTAAACTTTTTTTTAGCTCCCCAAACAAGTAGAAAGATTAAGCAGCTCTACTTTATTCCCTCACAGGGCAATGCTTTTCTTTGCGAAATTAGGAAACAACATCCATGCATCGATATAAACACTATTTCAATGTATGTCATACATCGGGTGTCATCTTTCCATCAATGCAGATCGGAGCTAGAACCCATAAACTGATATAAGTCCTCACCATGTTGTTCGCTGATATTCCTGTTACAAAATGCATTGAAAGCCCGTGTTAAAAAATACTTATGTAAGGTATAAACACTTAAGACTTGATTTGAATGGTGGAGACTGACGTGCACTGGCTTGTGATTTGAATGACCTTCTAAAGCACTTATGAATTAGATATAACAAGAATAGACTTGATTACAGTCTGGTTAGTCATACATCCATTTTGTATTGTTTGCAGCCCAACAACCAAAATCTCTCTTCACAATATAGCTCATAGAGCGAATACCTTAGATGTGTCAAACAGGAAGTCAAGAGCAAGAGAACCTGAGAATAACATAATGATGACCAACAATTAAGTAATAATACAACTTGAAGGCCATGTACCAAGTATCTTCTATGCATAGGGATCCATTGTTTTCTGTTGGGTACACATCAATGAGCAAAAATATTGCAGTGGATGACATGTTTCCTCAGTGCCATTGACATACACTGTAATTAATTTTTTATTCATTCCCACCTACACAGTCCTTCTGCTTATTAGAGGACATATGTGTAAATGGTAAATATGCAGCTGAAATTCTTCCCAGATATAAACACTATTCACTTCTGTTTGAGTAACGCTTGCTAAAAACTACAGTGCCCTGTTTTAGGATATCATGAAGCCTTTTACTTTTTGACTGTATTCAATTTAAGAGCCATGTAGATTACACTTTCTTTGCCCTCTCTTATTTGGAATTTGGAATGAAATAAAATACAACAAAAATACAAACACACACATATGTGATACAAGGATATTTTTTTGGAGGAATTCATATTTGTCTGCATTCATCCCAAACCTGAAATTCAGTAATAATCTGTAATTTTGCATAATAACATAGCAATTGAATGGAAAGCTGACATACATTGCTACATTGTATAGGTAAGTAAACCAATAAGGAACATTGCAGCACATACAAAGAGTCAATGTTATTGTTACGTTTTTCTTTTTGTGATAGCAAGGAAACCACATTTCCATTTTAATAAAACAACAAAGTAATGCATAGTGTTTTTCTTTTCTTTAATATCAACATTTCTTCAGCTGTCATTGGTGAAACCCCAATAACCTCCAAGCCTTCTAAAAAGTTAGGGTAATAATCTGGGGGAGTACATTTTCTTACTTTAAGCTATTGAAACAGACACGATTTGGTGACAATAAATCTATATCACACTTTATCAAACTATTTGTTATTCAGCACACACCCCAAAACACTCATAAGCCACTGACGTGGTTTAATAAAATGTTTCGCCTGAAAAATTGATCACTGAAACCACCGTCCTTTGTTTTGTTTGTCATTAAAGAGTGCGGCAGCCATCCCACGGGTGCTTGGTTTTCAATCAAACCGTAGGGATCCAAATGTCAACTTCACCTAAAAATGAAACTCAAGCTGTCCAAAAAACTGAGTTGTTTTGTCGCTAAAAAACAATAAAGGCAGCCAGAGAAGAAAGGCAGGTTCAACCACTTCTCCCCTCCGAGATTATATATATAGTTGAACCCGCCGAGAACAAGAAAACATTATTTATGTGTTTTATTTTCAGTTTCCATCCCATCACTCAGTGCAGCTTTAACTGCCTTTGGTTACTTTGTCCTGCAAAGACTAAATCTTAACCGTGCAGGAAATTAAACGTCTTCAACTTTTCTTTTTTTTGTTGTTGTGTCCTTCTCCCTTTTATTTTGTGATATCTGTGTCAGTGGTAGACACTGTAATGTTTCCTTTCAAAGGAGCAAACTAAAAAAAAAAAAATACATTGACTGCTTAATTCTTTTAAATAATTATCTCTTTAAAAAGCTTTTATTTTGCTCACAGGCAAGACACACAGTCAGTTTGAGTCCTCTCTCCTGAGTGAGTTCTTATGAAAGCTATAAGCAATCATATTTTCTTAAGATTTGTTGCTATCTTAAGGACACAGTCATTAAATACATCTAAGCAGTTCATTTCCCTCACGGCACAGTTTAAATACCCCCTGGTACCTTTGAGTAGGCGGCTATGTTGATTGAGCCCTTGCCCTTAAGTTCACCCTTAAGAAACAGACAAATGTTCTCTTTGACTCACACTCTGACTGGTCTTATTTGCACAGAAAAAAAATACTGTTAATTTACACAGAAAAAAAGCTTTGGAAAAGGTGAAAATGGCTTCAGTAGAAAGAGGTTTCTGTGTTTTTCTGAGCCGTTGTCACCATGAGGCGTCTGCAGATGATTGAAGATGGGAGCTCTTAATACCTGGTAGCAGACAGATGGGAATTCCAGCATTCATCACAAGCGGGATTATAAACACACATTAAAGGAGGATCCTTCTCCCTTATGCAAAAGAAAAACAACTCTCTGTTGTTGCTGGACTTACCTTGCCATCATAAAATCTTGTTTGTCATAGGCAATAAAAGAGTCGCTATTACTCAACCCCTTTCTCTTTCTGAGAAAAAATTAGAAAAAGTCTGCAAAGGTTGGGTTCTAATCACAACCAGCAGGCATCAGCGCGTAGTAAGTTCTGCATGACGATAAGACAATCGCAAAGGACAAAAAGGGTGGAAAAAACAGCATGTAATTCTGATGATAGAACAAGTGAGGGAGAACAATGATTTCATATGTGTGTCGAATAGAATAAGGTGACATTATGATTATTGCTTCTTGAGTCAGGGTGCAGGAATAGGTGCAACAAACCAATCAAATCAGCCATAACAAGAAAATAACAAGGAGCAGTGATGCAAATGGAGGAATGCCATCTCTGATTTATGTCGAGTACAGAACATAATGTTTTTAATTCAGCTGTGTTTTCTTCAGTTTAATACATCCAGAGCTGATATCAGTGATTAAAAAAAGGTTCTTAGCAGATTAGATTAGACCGACTTTAGTTTGATTACCTTAATCAGCTGCTGGGAAAAAAGAGAGATACAGAAGAGTCATGCTGTATAATCTGGTTATTCTTAATTCAGAACACTGCAACATTAAATGTGGCATTTGGAGATTTTGACCTCTAGTGTCCCACCAGGAATGTGTGCTTGCACATATTTTATTGACCATTGACCTTGCTGAATGACATTGAGTAGCATTCCAACAGTTTTTTGCATTAACACAAAGGAAGACATTTTCTTTAATAATAAAAGAAAATATTGTTTTTATCATGAACGCAATCAAACCTTGGGAAGCTCCCAGTGTCCAAAGTACCCTGTGTTGTAGTTACAAAATGTTGCGAAGGAATATTTATAGACGATGCATCTTAAAAATATATATTTTAAAACATCCTCAACATTCTCTCTCCACTTCAAAATATAATCCTCCACTTTAAAAAAATATTCATTATAGTTTGCCATATATTGTCATATTTTCATTGTCCTAAGTGTTTTCGTTTTTAAGCTTTTAAGGTTCTTTGTATATTTACATTTAGAGACACAGTTTGGCATCACTATACAATAATATATTTGATGAAGGGAACGCTATGCTTGTGAGGACTAAAGGAAACACATGATGAACTCTGGCATTTACTGAATGTTAAATTAATTGTATTTGTTTACAAGAATGTCACACGGTACCTTGAAGGAGTTCTGAAAATAATCGGAGAGATAAGTGGATGTACAATTAAGCTGTTACTCCATCACCTGATGTTGGAAGAAACTCAGTTTTGAGTAACTTGGAACTTGTTTACACTTTTATACCTGCCTCCTGTCTTCTACTGCGTTTGGGTCCAACTTTTGCTAAATCTGTAAAAAACATAATATCTGCATAAATAATATACATACTGTGCAAGCTTCTTGGTGTGCGCTATACTTCGCTTTTTATTTGTTAATTTATTTAAGCTTTCATAGGGCTTCTCCCCCTTTTTTCCCTTCTGATCACATGTTAATAAATTCCACAAGTTTTGAGTGTAAATGATATATTATCCTAAAAGCCACAGTGACTGAGGCAGCACTGCACTACATGCCCAGACTAAACGTATTCCTTTGGTCACACTTTGAGTCTCGGAGGCAAAGCTGAAGTTTCGAAAGTGGAGCGCGAAAAGGATTCCCGAACATCCTTTCACAAACAAACCTTTCCCCTGCAGACCTGAGCCTGCACCCCGCCGTGAACCTTGTTAGGATGAAAACATTATGGCCCGGCTGTGAACCTGTGATAGACGCTCAGCTAATTCCACATTTCATCTCGAACTGTGTGACCAACGGAGACAAAAAGAAAAACAAGGATTCCACAAGACCGGGTTTGAAGGCATCAGCTGTTCTGGGAGCCTATTGCAGTCAATAAGGTAATTTTTTGTTTGATAATAATTGTTCTTCTTTATTAATACATTCATTTAGTTTGGAAACGGGTCAGACTTGGTGGGTTTAACCTGTGGTATTTTGATTGTATTTGAGTGTTGCATCAATTTGGAATTATGAGAGAAAAGGTCAGATCACTGCAGCACATTTTTCTTCAAGCCTTCAGCTCAGGATCAACTCATTCCACATGTGAAAGTGTCTTTTAAAAAAAAAGGAATCACATATCGCTCCCGATGGTGAGGTAAGGTATATGTGTGTATGAATGAGTGGCAATAGGAGAGGAGTTTGCGAAAAAAAAACATACAGAAATAGTCATTCAAAATCAACCTTAAACCATATTTGTAATCATGACAATGGAGATACCCTGAGGTGCGTCATGTTCAACATCACAGGGGCATCGGTTAACAATGATCCTGCTCACGAAAGACAAAATCCATATGTGAGTATGTTTTTTGTCTATAGGGAAAGGGGTTATGGTCTACCTCACCATGATCAATGTAGTTATCATTACAATAAGATTGTACTCACCAACCTGACTGCGATCTAGAAATCACCAGCACACCAAAGTCAGCCTGACAAATAAATTAACCTGTGCTGCATTTTACCTGATTTAAGTTGAAAGGTTTCAGGTTCATATTTGTATGTTTTGCCTCTACTGTGACATGTTTACAGGGTGAACCGGTTAGAAATGTCCTGCCCCTTAGCCTATCAAGTACAATATAGCGTTAGCCAATATAAGCGCCAGTATTACAAGGTGATGTCTTTATGTTACATAAGTAAACAAAGGAGTCCAATTGAGGCGTTTCAGCATTTGCAGACTATTTACAGGCACAAAAAGCTTTATAACACAGGATATTTCCAAAAAGCATATGAGCCCCTTTACTTTAAATGATGTTATTTGTTTAGCTTTTGAGCCCTCCCTTAACTTGGTCTCAAGGCTTACATTACAAGCCAGTGTGACAGACCTTTTTCTGCCATGCACAATTAAGGGAGTAACTATAAAAAGCGAGTCAACATGTTCATCAGAAGTGTAAATGTAAGAACCCCCCCCCAAGGTCTTCAAAAAGATGGCCCCCTGTTTTCCTGATGAAGACTCTAATTGTTCATGCACACATTTCGTTTTTCCTTATATCTAAAAAGGTCCTGAAGTTGTCATATAACTAAATGTAAAATAAACCCGGATAGCAGGGGATTTGCGTGACCGCAATATGTTTGCAATGCGAAGGGAAAGCTTCAGTAATGACCAATCACATCCCCTTCAAAAGCAGCATCATATTTTACAGGGAATGCCTTAGGTCTCTGAGGTAGAGTAAAGAAAATCCAAAGGTCCCAAAAATAATTAAAGCTGCACGCAGCGATGAGCTGGTCTTCGACGTACCGTGCAGGTCCGCTGTTGTCCGCACGTTGACGCGTCACAAAGTTGTCTTCGTGACAATGTCTATATGATGCAATTGTGCAAACACTGACACCGCTCACTTCATATGATCTGTGTCAACCTTCAGCATCAGCGTCTCATTGGTGTTCGGACAAACATGACTTCCATCAGTGGAAATGCTTAGATGCCTTGAGGGCTGCATCGTTACCAAATTTTGGGCAGTTTGGAGCATTTCCAATGAAGTTATGTGAAAACCGTGTTTCATGGCGAGCATTGTATTTCCATGGCAACGGCATTTGACGAAATAAAAACACTGACATATAGATGTCTTCAGGACTGGACTGTTGTTAGCACACATGTGAAGTTTTACCACTTTTTGACAATTTTCATACGAGTTATAGCAATATCCGGACCATTAACCATCATCTGAAGTCTGGTGCAGTTTAGACCATTTTCCGTGAAAATACAGTGGCATCATGTCATGCGAGGGATCCATCGAAATGCCACATTATGAAACGTCAGATTTGACGTAGATATGTTCAGGGCAGCAGTGTTACCCATCATGTGATGTTTGGCAGTAACTGTGATATTTTTCTCATAGGTCACTTTGCTCTCAGTCCAGCACTCCTCTTGGTACAGGCCGGAGTCTGAATGGGTCAGGTCGTGGATCATATAGGAAGACATATTGGCCATGCTGATAAGTGGTTGTTTCAGGTCTTTTTTGAGCACACCCTTTCTAACTTGTTCTCAAGGCTTACAGTACAGGCCAGTGTGACAGACCTTTTTCTGCCATGCACAATTAAGGGAGTAACTATAAAAGGGGAGTCAAGTTCATCAGAAGTGTAAATGAGAATCACACGAGAGTACAGAAGCAGTGTTGCGTGACTTTTTATGCATGTATTTTGTATATAAATATGCCATACAAACTTGGTTGTATTATTCAAACAAATTGTGAAGAAAGGGTGGTTGACTCTGAAATGTTTTGTCACAATGAAGGAAGTCAACCAACACACAGGGGCTGAGTGAAGGTTAGGCTTTCTGTTAAATGCAGAATAGATAGAGGAGATCGCAGAACACACTTGGCCATGAACTCTTTTTGATTGACAGTTTTGCTCTCAAGCTAAATGACTGTGGTTGCTTATTGTTAAGGGAAATGTTTACATATGTCCTCAGTTGTTGTTATATATTTAAGCAATAGCTCACGACAGGCCGTGGTATATGCTCATTATATCACAGCTAAGGGGCGTGGTTCAGCCCGACACGAAGCGGAGGATCGACAACCCCCTTAGCTGTGATATAATGAGCATATATCACGGCCTGAAGTGAGCTATTGCTTTTATAAAACGGTTACCAAGTGTGGCAATATGAAAGAAAAATACATACTCTAATTTAAATAGTTTTTATTAGTAAATAATGATGTTCAAAATAAAATAGTCCCTCCGTTGCCTTCTGCACGAAAGATAGTGCGAGGTGGTTGCTATGCAACAACACTAACTAGCAAACATATTAGACAGAGAGCGTTGATCCATTATTTGGCTATTTATTTACATTCATTTGTATGTTGCCGTTTATTGTGCACCCACTGAAAAACTGTCCAGCATCAGTAGAATGGCTTACGTGGTTACTTGTATAGGTTGAGGTTGTTCTAGGCTGTTGCTTGGCGTGGCGAGAATATTGCTCCACTTTCTCCTGTCCCCGAGATTCGGCTTCCAGTAGCTCTGGAGAGAGCTTTCGCACCTGTGGCCACTAACGGTCATAAATTCTCTGCTTTGTTTCAAGACCCGCATCAGAAAGCTTTTCAATGGTGCTACTTTTCCAGTTGGTCTACCTGCTCTTCGCGTAGCTCTGCATGTCGTCGTTTAGGTGAATTTTTTCTGGAGATAGGACAAGTCAAATCAAGCAATCTGATTGGTTGATAGCGTTTTTGCGGACCTCTTTGATTACAGATTTGAAAACATCGTTGCTTGCTTTAAAAGTAGCACAATTCATTATGTCAAAGCTTGGAAAGTATCTAGATATCTCTGCCCTAATGCCAAAGGAACTGCACACTGAATATGTTTTGCCATTTGATGTCTATGTCTGGACCGCTGCGTAAAAAGAAGGGTTTCTGCCCCGTTACTTCTCCGCTGATTTCTTGTTCCAGCCTGAAAGCCCAACTATATACTGTTTTTCTCAGACGCGGAGGGATACTGACTTGTTGTGAAAAGTAATTTACAATTCTACCCGTGGTATACGCTCAGTATATCACGGCTAAGAACCAATCAGATTGCTTGATTTGACTTGTTCGTTTTATAAATATATATATATATAGAGATTATGTTTATTCTGTACTGTAGGGATGTCATGTTATTATTGAACCACTGTGATGCACTGAAGGGTTACGTGCTACGTAAGGACGCAGGTTTGCGTCATATGTTATTGAGCGGGTGTTCACCTGATGCACATGTCCAGATCTATGTGTGTAGTATTCTAAATTAGCTCGGCTGAGCGAAAGGATGCACCTGCAGTGCAGAGGAAAATAAACCATGCCCAAGGGCTAAACAGTTCATCGTCTGCGTCTCAACTATTTCTCCCCGAGTGCAACGTATGAGGAAGCTGCCATCCTTAACATCAACACTTCTAGTGACACAAAAATACTGAGAAAGAAATCAGTCTAGTGATTGCATGTTTTACACAAATACTTGCAAAATAGTAATTACTGTAAGAAACATACAATTTACATTTCAGATTATATCAGCACCAAACACAAGCTTTGTATTTTCATGATTGTTGTTATTGTAACCCTGATTTCTTGGTATTGTTCCCGAGTCATTCTGAGCTACACACATTTTATTTTATTTCAGATATGTAGGCCAAGTCCAAGTGTTTGCGTGCTGTTGTGAGTCTCTAATAGATGAATCATGGGTGTAAAGTCAACTATGCTAGGCGGCTAAATTGAAAAACATCACGTTGTGAAGTTTCTGAAGTTTTTAAAGCAATAGGGCCGATTTGATAAAACGTGCCAATAACGCTGTTTCAACTATAGATAAAGCAATTAATTCAGTGTTCTGGTGCCAAATATTGGCAGCACCAGAGAGAGGCAGTTTCAAAGCAAATGGACAATACATTCAGTTATTTTTAACACTGTTTGAATCAGCTAATTTTATTGTGAACAGTTTACTGTACATGTAATGTATGTCTGTCCTTTTCCTTTCTTTACAACTGTTCATCTGATAAACTTCATATGTGGCGGGTGGATTGCTGAGGAACAAGTACAGAGTTGAATTCAAGCTCTTAAGATGTACACGACATATTTATTAGTAGTTCAGCCTGTGTAGGAGATTGAGAATGGACTACTTGCACTGCAGAAAGGCATGCTAGGTTAAACCCTTTTTTTTTGGGCGTGATCTGGAGCCAGAGTCCGTGCAGTTGTGATCAGATGGTATATTTGGAAATGAATATATCCTAGGAGACAAACAAGCTGAACAAAATTAGAATGCAAATTAATATCATCAATCAATTTGAAATACGCACCTTGCTAACGTAGCTAGCATCCCTAACATTAGCTGGTATCTTAGCGTTTGTTCTGCTAAATGTACGTGGCCCCCAGTCGGACCTCGTTTCTCTCCAGCTTCATCCTCTCATGATTTGATCCAATACACATTGTGGGTAAAGATAAATAATCCTGGATCAAATGATATTGCCATGCCTCCCATAACCAAGTGCATCTTCTTAAAAACACAAAAAGCATTGATACAGTTTATTTATACTACAGTATCTTCAGTAATGGCACTGGTAATATTTTCTTTTTGAAACTGCGAACAGGATAACTTCTCTGCAACTAAAACGGATGCAAGATTTGACTTGCTTGCATCCACAAAAAACTAAGCAATACATGCACAATCTAGGAGTAAAAATACATTTGTATTCCTGTTATTATTCAAGGTTGTTTCACAAAGTCACCAGGCATCTTCCGAACATAAATGGAGATAGTGAAATGCTCTCAACATATTTGACTGTGTTTCACTTTTATTCCCCTGTGAAATGTTCATTCAGCTGGATGAATAAACATTAGAAAGTGACAGACAGTCAATCTTAAAGGGGGGGAAATTGTCCACTCTGTGTACTTTCCCTGTCATGTCTTCTAAGCATCTGCTGCAAATAGGGCTGCTGGAAAAAATGCCTGCGAGTTTGAAAAGTTGATAATGGCGTTTTGAAAGGAGGACAAATCATGAAAGCATCTGTGAGGCGCATGGGCTAAATGCCACACAGTGGCTTCATGACTCATAACTCTACACGGAGGCTTTTAAGACTCCTCTTGTACACCCATTTGTCAAAAACAATTCATGTGTACAGACTCAACACTTTTGTCATTTGTTTGGACTCTTGTGCCAGTCCAGCATCTGAAATTTAAACTTTATTATCAAATAACAAAGACTTCACTTGGAAGTAAAATACCTGTGACCTTAGTTGGGACTTGAAAGGTCAAAATAATGTTTTATTTATGTTTAGAAAACACAAAATACTGTTTCAAAATGTTTTATGCTGTAATCGACATACATAAGCACACACAGTTCACGTGAAAAGTGAAACAAATAGAGCACATGTGTCAATAACAAGGCCCGCGGGCCAAACATGGCCCTCTGCAATATTGAATCTGGCCCTCCTGTCAATCCTGGTCATCAATTTAATGTGGCCCGCGAGCTTGTGTCTGTGACAATGCAACGCTGAAACACAAGAGGGCGCTGTCGCACGTCTCACTACGTCAGTAACGGCCGAGTAACCTTCTCTGAAGGTACGCTTTGCAAAGGAGATTGAAAGCTAGCATAAACAAACGATGGCGAAAAAACAAAAAGTAGACAAAGATTATCGACATTTTCAGGAGAGGTGGGAAGCTGAATACCTGTTTTGTGAATTAAAACAAAAGCCAGTGTGTCTCGTATGTCAAGAGTCGCTGGCAGTGTTCAAAGAGTATAACATCCGCAGACACTTCGAAACGAAACATGGCGAGCAATATGCTAACATGTCCATGGAGCAGCGGCTGCAGAAAGCCAAAGACTTGAAACGCAACCTTCAACATCAGCAAAGCATGTTCACCCGCATCAGTAGTGAAAGTGAGGCTGCTACCAAGGCAAGTTTTATTATTGCAGAGGAAATCGCAAAGGCTAGCCAAGCGGCCGTTTAGCGGAGGGAGAGTTTAGTAAAGACTCGCCTTCTTTGAAAAAGCTGTGCGCGTTGTACTGCCCTGACTAAGTACAGGCATTTTCAAACATCAGCCTTGGTCCGCTAATCTGTGGCTAGTCGCGCTTGATGAACTGGGGCCTCCGATGTAGACTGAGCCAGCCACTAAAAACAACAAGCCAAGGACTTTTTTCATATCTCACGGTAGCCCTGCTAGATGAGCAGTACAGGACAGGACGGACACAGCCCAGGCTGTCCAGTGGTTCATCCGCGGCGGTTGACAGTCAGCTGTCCGTCACTGGAGGAACTTTAGACGTTGAAAACCGGGGATTCCCAAACCGGGCACAAAAACGGGAGGATATTTTCACCCAGTGGAGCAGAGGGGAACACGCATGGAGCCTGACCCTGGAGTAAACATTGTTGGACTGGACAACGGATGGCTCGCAACCGCCGATGTGCTGGGGGGAATTCGGGGTCTTGGTCGGTCTTGACCCCGAAAGGCGATGGCGGCGCACAGAGAAAACCTTTCGGTCAGCTCTTACCACCTGCATCATCCACAAGAAGCCCCTGCGGCTAATAGGTGTTTGGAGCGCATGGAACATGTCATGCACTGGTTGCTGCACTAAACACCTACGTGAACGATTGTATTCGCTGCACGGGGCCTTGACCATCATCGGCGGTTTAGGGCTCTTTTAGCAGGAGGGCAACTCCGCTGCAAGGAGGATCTGCCCTATCACACAGAGGTGCGCTGGTTGAGTCGGCCGGGCGAAAGTGCTGAGGACGGTTCTTCTGCGACACCCGCACTCGAGAATCGCTCGTGTCATCGGACTGCAGAACAGAGGGCCCCAGTCCCCGAGGCTTTGTGAGCGATAGAAAAGCTGCGCTGGGGGCTGACTTGGCGTTTATGGTGCTATGATTAGCTGGCACCGTCAACTTCACTGAATGGGTGAACACTCCAGGGAAAGAAAGCCCAAGCTGCATCGCACAGAGATGCGCGGACTCCGTGATAGTAAGATATACTGGAAACTGCGTCTGTGAGGCCGATGGTAAGGTAGATTGACCCATTCTTTTCCCCTGGTCAAAATAGCGCCACCGTCTCTATACCATTCCTACTCTTCGACCCAAGTGTTTAATGCGGGATGACAACTGACACTCAAAGAGGAAATTCAGCAGGAGGTTTTTGCTGATTTTGAATCACGAAAATTCAACAGTTCTGACCTGGTTTCGCAAATCCTTTTGCCAATTTGATGTCGACACTGCCCCTGAGCACCGGTGCAATTGGAACTCATATGAACTGCAATGATAACGCGCTCTGGAGACCCAGTCCAGTCAGTCCGCGCCAGCCTGCTGCAGTTTGCCACCTCTCCCTGAATCTGTGCCAGACGTTGCCCGTCTTCTATGCTGCACAATCATGTCCATGTCGGGAGCACTTACTCGTTGCCGAACTCGAATCCTTCTATAATGTATGAACATCCCACAGACCCGGATCACTGGCCGCATCTGACGTCTGCGTCTTGACAGTTGGCCACGCAAAGGACATTGATGCCTGTAGCATAGATGCAAATCCATGCTTGTAGAGAGAGGTGGCAGAGTGTCTTGGTAACGAAGTTAAACTACCACATGTATGTAAGATGAGGCGCTGGTGTGGCCACTGGAACTATTTTGTGTTTCACAGAAAACATTGTTGTTGTGAAGATACAGTACGCTAGTACCTAATGGTCTTTGTTTTAATTTGTGAATATTTTGTTATAAACTGAACCTTACTGTAGGCTCGACTGCTAATGTAGTTTGTTCATTGTTGCACTTTCTCTTTTTTTTTGTTAATTATCTATAATCTTAAAAAGAGCCTTGGTTTGCACTTGAATGCTATTGACACAACCTTTCATCTTATTTTGCTGATATAAAGAGATTATCCCGAAATATGAAGGTGGGAACACGATATGATCTTTAGTTTCATCCACCTGCTAGCCTAGTTCTAAACATATTGTTATGGTCCTGTTCATCCATGTTCCCTCTCCTGGCAGGTTCTCCGCCAGGTCATGTTGTTGGTTTGATTGTGAATAAACACGCCGTTTGCTGCATTGATCTATCTCTGAGTCAAATGTATATGAGTGTAACCATAACCAAGAATCACCTGTCAATGAATGTTCACTGAGCCCGCTGATGGTTTATTCACAGACCGTCGAATGG
>NW_011345012.1:18750-28735 GCF_000735185.1 Notothenia coriiceps
TATTTACTTTTAATTCATTCACAGTGCGGTATAATGAGACCGCCCCTCTCCCCTCTCTGGTCGCTGCAATGAGGAAAATTAATTACGGGCCAAAAGTTTTATTTACAAGTATTAAAAGTAAGCAGAGGACACCAAACAAACTGAGACCTGTCTGTCCGCTGCATCTACGCACACACTGAACCACACACACCTACACCACACACACGCACCTACAGCTCCTAAAACAGTCTACAGCCGTTGTGTATTTTATTGTGAAGCACTAAATGGTTTTAGAAAAATATCGACTCTTTGTTTGTAGTTATCTACTAAACTACAGCAAATAAAGAGAGTAGGCCTGTTATACTGAGTGATATATATTTTACACACTGCTCTGCTTTCTGCGTTGCGATGAAAGCAGTTACTAAAATAATATCCAGGGGATGCATGCAGAGCTGTCATTGGCTGAGATAAGTCTGGCCGTGCGTCACGCCTCCACCGTTCCCGGAAATGCATCCGCGGAGGAGCCGTGGAGGATGCATCAGTGTACACTCGATCATAGCTCCTCCAGAGAGCCTCCAAGATGCTCGGTCCTCGAAGTGCATTTAGAGAAATTAGATATCCTTCAACATGGCGCGCTGAAATCCATTTCCGGGTCACTACCGGAGGACCGAGGAGGGGAGAGT
The DNA here is from genome assembly GCF_000735185.1 of Notothenia coriiceps. Classification (NCBI taxonomy): domain Eukaryota; kingdom Metazoa; phylum Chordata; class Actinopteri; order Perciformes; family Nototheniidae; genus Notothenia; species Notothenia coriiceps. The sequence continues at coordinate 19,413 of NW_011345012.1, forward strand.
ATTGAGAAACCTCTATAGACTGCTCCTCTTCCTGTTAGTAGTAGCTGCTAGCAAATCTTTACAGCACATCCAGATACGGATGACATGTTTTTCCAGGGGTAAGATGATATCAACTGTATACAAAAATAAAACCCAATCAACAGTTTGAATTTATCAATTTTTGCATCATTTTTGTATCATTTGTTTTGGATCTGAGTGCTAACATAGTGCTAACATACAAAAGGTTGAAGGTTGTAAAACAAAGCTTGCATGTAGGGAGACACTTACCAACATTATTGATGAGTTAGAAGTTGGGCCTCACATGATGTCACCACTGTGCACCCATGCAGCGGCATCATCGGTGAGCGCCTGCCTATCCGCCTGTACCTGACCGTGGGCATGCTGAGTAGCGGCCTGTTCACCTGCCTGTTTGGACTGGGTTATGTCTACAACATCCACAACATGGGCTTCTATGTGTTTGTGCAGGTGAGTTGCATCAGTGAGTCGTGAAACTGCACTAAAGAGCCCACAGAGGCACACACAGTGAACACACTGTACGACACCAACAGCTGCATCTGCTACAGGGGAAATCCTCTTCAGCTCTCTGCAGGAGAGATACCTGTTGGTTTATGATAGAAGTTGTTAGGATAAAGTCTCTTTCACAAGGACCATCTAGATTCTAGGGTGTCTTAACAATTGGTTACTGGCCTGCCTGTTTGAATATCTTTTCCAGTCTTTGTAACCCCTCAAAGTGCTTTTACATATAAAAGTCAGCATTCACGCACATTCATACACAGGCAGAGGCCATACAAGGTGCTCCTGCCGAAGGAATATGACATTCGTAGACACACTGTTGGCCATCGAGAGCAATTTGAGGTGGAGTATAATGGACAAGGAAACACCAACATTTAGATTGCAGATGATCGAACCACCAATCTTCTGATTGGAGGACAACCACAGCCGCCCCCACAGGAGAGAATTATTAAATGTTCCTGCAACTCCATATTCCTAGAGAATCACAGATGAATATTCACACAAAAAAGGGAACGCATACATATACTGTACACGTGCATAATCCCAGGTTCATTTACCCATGCATCAACAGAAAAATAATACAGGGTGTGTATCTCACTGTTAAACGAATATGTAAATTCATCCTCTTGTGATTTCAGGTGGCTAATGGCTTAGTCCAGACCACCGGCTGGCCCAGTGTAGTGACCTGCATCAGCAACTGGTTTGGAAAAGGAAGGTAAGGTCAAACCCTCCCCAGAGAGACTGAAGCAGATATGGATTTGAATTTGGCTTCTGGTTGGAAGTACAGGGTTTCATGAACAGTTTGTGGTTTTGTGTGATTTCCATGACAGTATGTAAGGTTGGTTTATTCTTATTATATAATGGCTTTAATTTGATATTTGACAGTGTTATATCACCGTACGTTGATACACATTATTACGTGGTGTTATACAGATATGCTCCACCTAGGTGTGTCACCTAAAAAGGAGAAATTACCAGTTTGTTGGTTTATGATTGCATCCACTGTATACATTAACAGGAAATGTGGCGATTCAGGCCGAGGAGATCTAGAATAGGTCTGAATTCCCCTGTCTTCTTGAGAACCAGGAAGTACATGGAATAAAGACCCTCTTCCCTGTGCAGAGGGTGCACAACAGACACAGCCTGTTTCTGCACCAGAGCCTGAATCTCTGCTGAGAGGAAACCCATCTCCTCCTGAGAGGATAGATTCACCTCTCGCATGCCCATAAAAGGGGGTGGGACGCTGCAAAACTGGAGTGAATAGCCCCGTTTCAGCGTCCTGTCCATCCACTTTGATAGTACACAGCTAAGTTTCCATTCCCCATAACACTGTGTTAAATGACAAAGCCCCGTCCAGCGTGGGGGGCCACTGCATGAAGCTGTGGTATCTCTGGCTAACCTCCCGCTCAAAAAACCTAAACTCCCCGTGAAGGGAAGAATCTTGGCCCATGGAGGGTCGACAGCAGAAAGGGCCGATTATGTTACTGAGGACGCCCTGAACGACCGCCGGCCACGCTCAATGTGTGAGCGTGCAGCTCCCTCATAATGCTGTTCTCCAAAGCATTACAGCATTAATGGAGTCCGCTAATAGGAGTAGTGTGTTTCTAGCCTAAGGGCCCGCTGAACGCACCGGCCGCGCGCTCTTCTTGTGAGTGGCGGCAGGGGCTGCCATAACATGATCAGCTCCTTACCACTATGGTAAACTGGCCATTAATTGGACGTGCTTAGCGCCCAGCACTTAGTGGTCCCCTAACGCCAAATGCGGCCGGCCATAAAATGCGCTCTGTACACGCATAAGCACCTACGATAGGCACTGGCCTGCGGTTTATCAGCTCTCCATCTGCCCGCACCTCCCCACCTCGCCTCCTCTCCCTTACAGGAAAGCAACGGCTGGGGCGGCGAGTGGGAATTTGTAAAAAGCAGACATCATCAAAATGTGTAAGGTGTAGGCATTTTGTGGAACCAAAAGACACTTAAAGCTTGGATACAGATCCAACCTTTTCTTTATTTTTAAAGGTTCCTCAAAGGAATCTGTGGGTCNCTTTAAGAGCCTCCTCTGTCCTCCACTTGTTAACTGTATTAATGGCACCTGTTTGAACTCGTTATCAGTATAAAAGACACCTGTCCACAACCTCAAACAGTCACACTCCAAACTCCACTATGGCCAAGACCAAAGAGCTGTCAAAGGACACCAGAAACAAAATTGTAGACCTGCACCAGGCTGGGAAGACTGAATCTGCAATAGGTAAGCAGCTTGGTGTGAAGAAATCAACTGTGGGAGCAATTATTAGAAAATGGAAGACATACAAGACCACTGATAATCTCCCTCTATCTGGGGCTCCACGCAAGATCTCACCCCGTGGGTTCAAAATGATCACAAGAACGGTGAGCAAAAATCCCAGAACCACACGGGGGGAACTAGTCAAGGACCTGCAGAGAGCTGGGACCAAAGTAACAAAGGCTACCATCAGTAACACACTACGCCGCCAGGGACTCAAATCCTGCAGTGCCAGACGTGTCCCCCTGCTTAAGCCAGTACATGTCCAGGCCCGTCTGAAGTTTGCTAGAGAGCATTTAGATGATCCAGAAGAGGATTGGGAGAATGTCATATGGTCAGATGAAACCAAAATAGAACTTTTTGGCAAAAACTCAACTAGACGTGTTTGGAGGAGAAAGAATGCTGAGTTGCATCCAATTGGGTCCTACCTCCTAAGTGCCTGAGTTCTTAACAGTATTGGCACACTTGCTCTGGCTAAGGTGTAAAACGTTATAGTCAGCTCACAAAGACATCATTATACATTTCTAAGGAAGGTCCAATTATTTCTAATGAAGCTGATAACTATATTTTAAGAGCATAAGTCAAACACTGGAAACAAGGCGTTTGTTATAGGTTATTTTTAGTTACAGATGTCTCACATTTGGTGATTGACTGACTTTTTCCTTATGGGTTTTTAAGGGGGGTTTTTAAGGGGGAGTATTGAACAAGATGGGGGCAACTGTGACGCACCACATCTTTCTCAGTCTTGCGTTTGCATTGTAAAGTTGCTGAGAAGAGGCAGAGCGATATGTTCAGGAGGAAATAAATGCAGTGCAGTGCAAGCAGTATGCCACAGGATAAATGATGAGCCCGGCTGATCCCAGTCAGTGATCAGAGGCTGCAGGTCAGTGGCAGCCTGCTGCATGAGCAAATCAATGATCCTTTCAGACACAAGCTCAAGCAATGAAGCTTCAGGTGGATACTCCACTAAACAAATCCTGTCTAAGTTCCCGACTTTAAGAACAAAAATCCTCTGTAAGCCTGTCTTTGTGTTATAATTAGCAGCATAACCCTTGTAAGCTTGAATTTAGGAAATTGTTTTTGGGCATGAACGCATTGTTTCGCCCCTTTTGGTTGTATTTCATCCGATTTCCAAACCCTCGCAATCTTCCTCTTTTTACTTTGTCTCCAAACTTACTTACCCGATTTGTTCACTTCAAAATACTGATTCCTAATCTTCTCTTTCCTTGCCTCGATGCTGACATAAATCTTTGAAGCATCTTCAACCCTTCCAATTCAAGCACCGCTTCTCGTCTTTTCTTCAGTTTCTCTGCCTCCCAAGCAGCATAGCTGGTGTTATTGTAATGTAATGTAATGTTATTGTCTCCTGTAGACCTTCCCTTTTCCTCCCCCAGGTACACTTCTGTTGCTATTCATTCCTGACACTCTTCTCTATCCAACCCTGCACTTTTTTTCTTAACTTCTCTTCCCTGTCACTTTGAAGAGATGCTTCAAGTACTTCAGATAATCTCACTTTGCCACCTCTGCTAATTGTGTCCTCACCATTCTGCTGTCCTTCCTGTCCTTCAAGTACATATTCTGTTTTGGTCAGACTGACGTGTATTTCTCTTCTCTCCAGTGCACACCTCCACCTCTCTTTAACCCGTTCCTTACTCTCACTACAGATCACAATGTCATCTGCAAACATCGAGACTCCTGCCTGATCTCATCGACCACCTGTCCATCACCATAGCAAACAAGAGCTCAGAACCAATCCTTGATACAATCAAACCACTGTCTTGAACCCTTTTGTTATGTGCCTATACAACACCATTGTAACACTTGCAATTCCTGATTCACGACTAACCACAACATCCAACTATCTCCTTTTCTTTTTCTTTCATAATTCATCAGAATTTCTTCCACCTTCTCAATCTCAACACACATTCCTGGCTTGTCTACATCTTTCTATTTCTATTATTGACTGCTGCACACCCTTTCGAGCTTGACTCCTCTGTCTCGATAACTGGTACAAGTAATCGACCCTTTTGCTTTACTTTGCATTAATTCATTTTTTAAAACATGTTTTCATGGGTATAGTGGCGTCTTCTTCTCTTCTTGTATCAGTGCACTGACACATGATAAAGTGTATTACTGCCACCAACAGACATTAACATTCACACTGTCTGTGGTTCCTGTTTTATTGTGAAAAGCGTGCACACACTGTTATGTCTGTTTTTACTTCCTGTTGCCTTTGTGTTTTGCCTACCCCTCCTCAGCTGTGTCTTGTCCTTGTTATTAGTCTTGCATATATTTAAGTTTTGGTTTTCTGTTAGTAGTTGTCAAATGCTTGTTTTTTGTGCATTGGAGAGTTTGTAACTTACATTTTTTCCTTGTCCCACTCTGCCTTATCTGCTATTATGGGTATTTTTCTGTTTAAACCTACTTCCCGCATTTGGGTTCACCCTGCTCTAACTCCATTACCAAGTGTGTGTGTGTGTGTGTGTGTGTGTGTGTGTGTGTGTGTGTGTGTGTGTGTGTGTGTGTGTGTGTGTGTGTGTGTGGTTGATGTGTGTGTTGTGGTGTGTGTGTGTGTGGTCTGGGATCCCTTGTTTCAGATCCTATAAAGAAGTTGTTAGCTGCTCCCCCCCCCCCCCGAAAAGTCTGTGAAATGAATAAAAATTCAATGTGAAATAACTTTCTTCACCATCACTCACGTCTCAAGTCCTTAGATTAATATTATGACCATTATGGCCTTACCATGAGTTGGAAACCACTGCAAGGGTTTACGATGCATTGTGGAAGATTGTTCACCTTGGTAAGACAGATCTATAGCACATATTAAAATTGGTAAGACAGGTTTTAGCAGTTTGCTTCATATCTTTTTTTCTTATTGTTGCTATAGGTAGCTTAACAGAAACAAAATATGTGTACTACCAAGAGTTAAAATAAATAAACTAAAATCTCAACTACCGCACTTATTTACTTCCAGGCTGTTGTTTTTGGTTCAGCTTACTTTAACTATGGTTAAGAAAGTCCAATGTATTTCCAGGTATCGAACAACAGCCACGACAGAAAGATCGCCTCTCAATAAATCTGATTGGACAATGGGGAAAAAACAACTAGAGAATTTTTACATTGATGTATTGCTACTTTTTACACAAATAAAGCATCTCAATACCACCGCTTTGCTTGGTTAACAACTGCATTTCAGAAGGGTTGGCTCCATGCTCATTAAGTCTACCGTGCATTAATAACAACGTGTGTTAATTTACTCCAAACTCATTATGAATACAAATCATCTGATGGATAACCTGAGGATAATGATAACGGCAGAGAGGAATAAGCCCAAAGCCATGGCTGATGATGAAATTATTATATAGGAACATATCTGCAGTGTACAGCAGGGCACTGTCATTACTGCACTGCTTAACAAAGCTGTATCACAAGACGGTTCAAATGTATGCAAGTTGCATCCATGGAAGGATGGTGGAATTAGTTATTGTCAACATATGTTTACTTTATAAGCAAGGTGTTTCACTTATAAGCAAAAGTCAAGTATTAACCTTCAAATCATTAGACTTAGATGCAGACAAACAACTTTATCTTCAAGCAGCGCTCCAAAGCTGTGATTTAAAAAATATATATATATATAATAAAAGAAAACGTTTGAGGTAAATGAAGAGGAGAGTGTCACTGATGGCAAAATAAGTATTTTATATACACGGGGAGCTTTTATAAGGAAAATTTATGCTGGCACTATTGGTGAGTAGTTTACATGTCTAACGGCTTTGGCATATTCTGTTTCTGTGAAGTTGATCCGCTGTTCTTTAGAGAAGTTGGAGAATTGGAGGCAGCCTGCCACTTATGAAAACACAAAACAGAAATGCATTACACAAGAGTCTCCTGAGAGCAAACCCTTGTCACCGTCCAAGGTGCTGCAATTACTTTGAGAGCTTCAGCTTGAGAGGGGCAAAGGCTCTCTTCTGCCTCCATTCGAATTTCTTTAGGACATGTGCTCTTGCAAAGTGTACTCTTGTACTCTCACATGTACTCTTTGACCGTTTTATTTTATCCGAGGTAAGTTGATGCATGTTCAAATAATGTACTTCTAAGGTGGTTGAATAATAATACAATTACTCCTGCAAAGCTTCATAATTTATACGCTACTTACTGACTGAAATATTGTGTAATAATATATAGTCAAGTTTATATAAAAAGAAAATACAAATTAATGCACTCATTTCATGTGGATATCAAGAGTTGGATATATAAAGATAGACAGTTTGTGGCTCTTATTCTCCAGTACACTGCCACTCAAATATTGTGGAAGAAGAGGGCGCATAAGATGACATAATTAAAAGAAGTGACAGTTAAACCTCAAATAATGGGAAACAATGTTGAAAATCTGATATAAATGTATGCTTGTTGTTTCATGTATACTATAAAAAGATTACAACATCGTCATCCCTCAACACAGATTCATTGTTTCCGTCTGTTTGCATGTGAGTGGTTATCAGTGCTTATACCAAAAGTATCTTCGATTGTATTCCAAACTACTGCTAATATTTTTTCTACAAATGTTAAATGTATAGAAGCTGTAATGCACTGCATACCGAGACTGTATTGTTCAGTAAGATTTGTCTGGGAATAAGATGTAATACTTTGTTTGAAAATGCCCAAAATTATGCATGGAACAACAGGGTCGTGGTCTGCATGCATTACAACAATTAAATTACATTTTCATTAGAATAGAAGTGACATGACAACAAATTTGGTAATTTTCTTACAGTATAATCAATCACAGATTTCCATTAAGGTCACTTTTAGCACTGCCAGAGAGAAGAAAGTTTCAATCTGATTTAGCCCATAATGTATGTGTAAAGTATTCATTCCCCACTGGGCTGCATAGTAGGTGGGCTCCACAGTGCTAATTTTCCTTATCAAACATTAAAAGTTATTCGCTCTAATCATGTAACTCGTGATGGCATAATTTAAATGGTATTACCATTATGCAAAATTAATGTCGAGATTGGCTTGTAGACACTTCTGTCTGTGTATGTGTGAAAGTACATTTAAATGTGTGTTTATGTATGCAGATATTTCTAAGGTTAATTTTAAATGAATATGTTTTTAATATCTAATAGGTACCCCTTATTCAACACTACCTGCCATGTTGCATCTGTTTCAACCATTAATTTATACCTAACTAACTATTTATCCATTGGTTCACAACCGTTTTTACTACTATCCGTTACTTTTAGCTCAGGTTATTTCACCCATTTATTATGTTCATGGTTTCAGCTGTCCATGTATGTATTTTAACTATTTAAACATCAGTTTTGGCTAACAATTTTTAACTATTTAAATCATGAATCCCTTTTTTTAGCTTTTTTAACCATCTCTATTGTAATTTATTCATCACTTTTAGCTAACATTTAGCCTACTTTTAGCTAGCTGCTTTCACTGTTGTTTATCCATTACCTTTGGCAAATCGTTTCATAGAACTTATTTGACCATGTATCTTTAATCTAGTTCAACTTATTAAAACTATTTTAGCCAACAATGTAAGCTGTTAACTCCTTACTATTACCTATTAATTCTATTCATAAACTATTTTCCCCAAACATTTTCATTCTCATTTGCGGCACCTACAGTAGTGCTCAGGTACTACAAAGGACTCAATATGTGGATTTTCTGGCCAAAGATGGCCCGCAAAAGCAAATTTTAGCTTGTTCTTGTACCAAACCAAAAATAAATGGAAAATTTGAACTGAGAAGGGTAAAGTCACAAAGTGTAGAGTTTGGGGGACATCCTGGATGGAGAGGCGTTGTCAACAGTCTGTATAGCAGAGGTAACAGGAGGTGAGAGGAGTTACACCTAAACATGTTTCCTAATCAGCTTCACAGTCATAATGTCTCTGAATGTAAGCTGAAAATGCCAAAGGAAATGTTGGGTTTATTTGGAGATAGGGTGGCCATTTCCATAACACCAAAAAGGAGGACACTTTGGGATTATCTTTTAGTTTTTATCCTGGCTTCACTGAATCCTTCACACTCAAAACACAATAAGACTCTAGTGTACTAACCACAAGTTGAATGTCTATTTACGATACTTTTGCCCTTTCCTGGCTGCTTCCAAGAGTTTTTTGTTTGTAAGGAGTCTCTGGTACATGTCTGTGCACTCAAATGTGAAGTTGACACAAATTTGCAGCTCTGCCTTGACACTGTCCACATCCAGACGATTTCTCTCATTTCTCCATGCTGAGGTCATCATTGAGAACACACGTTCTGTATGTGCATTGCTACATGGGATGGAGAAGATGTAGGCGCTGATCTTCCTCAGATTCACAAGTGGGACTTCTGCTTTGGAAAACAGTTTCAGATACCGCTCCTCACTGTGGCATCCTTCCATTTCTGAAGAGCTGAGAATAGCTTCCACCATGCCATATTCCTCATAGAGTCCATCCATGTCAATGTCTTTCAGGCTGCAGGCTTGGACTGCATCACTGTATTCTCCATAGGACACAGCAGTTGTGTGGCCAAGCTTTGAC
>NW_011345013.1:0-5536 GCF_000735185.1 Notothenia coriiceps
ACAATGAACAACATCATAACTGAGTATAGGAGCAAACTTACAGCAAAAAATGCAGCAAATCTCCTCTTCATCAGCTCTGTGGGACCACCATGCAGACAGTGGGATCCACTGCCTTATGTGAAGACCTGGCTGGGCAAAGGAAGAAGAGCAGCCCACTCAACAAGCTGCATGGCTCGCCGGTACACAGAAGAGGAGAGCTACTTCAGCCCTCTGTGGAAAATGTGGAAAAGTGTGTAGTTTACCTCCCTCAACATGCCTTGCTAATGGTCTGTTAAGTTTTGACACAAGTTGTATGCACAATTGAAAATAAATAATTGACTATACATATTTGCATACATTCACAGTAAATATTTATTCAGTATGATAGCTGTCTAACAGAAGTTAAATCCATTTATCACTTATTCTGACCATGTACTTAACCTCAAATAAAAGAACCCCATAACAAGAGTTGTTAAATAATAGTGAAGTCACGTTGTAATAACAATAACTCATCTCTCTCTCGTTTTATTTTTCAGCTTTGCCAAAAGCCACTGTGTCAAGTGTCCTTCCTGGGTTGCCGTCGTGAGTTCTCCAATATGGCGGACCATCTCGCACATGCGCAGTACCGATCGGGCAGGGGGACGGTTCGGGTAGTGACAGGCCGAACAGATATGGTACCTACACCGGGTTGCCGAGTGGGGTCAGCTAAGAGAATAGACCAGACTCCAGCAAAGGTCAATGTGTCTAGAGTGCGCCATCTAGTGGGATCAACTGAAATGCCGGGTATTGCAGGAAAAAGGCAAAATGAATGCGGTCTTTACTATAATTTTGACAATTTTGTAGCAATATTCGACGGGCCGGATTCAAAAGCCCAACGGGCCGTATATGGCCCGCTGGCCTTAGTTTGCCCATGCCTGATCTAGATTAATGCGACGAAGCAATTCATGCCGTTTTATTGTTTTCAACGTTGAAATTACAAGTGCAACAGGTCATGATGAAGTTGTTGCGGAATTGTTGTGAGTACCCTTTTCAAAACGACAATTCAGTGAAAAGACGGACATTATAACGCCGGCGGCGGGGGGTGTGTGTGTCTACAGAAGGTCCAGTTGTGATCGACACGGTTCACTACTGTCATAACTTCAACACAGTGTCTCATGAGCGTCATCCATGTAGTCATACATCCGGCTACGTACCCAGCTACGTAGGGCCTTTCTTATCATGTGCTACTCTGATATAGAAGGAACATTCAGTATTTTCCGAACACAAATGAATAACATTTAGTATCAATTGTGCAACACTTTTCTTGAAATACTGTGCAATAATCACCATCAACATCATTTTTATAATGTCTCAACACCTTACATTACATATGTCACTACTCACTAAGTTCTGAAGTTGCTGCTCATCCTTTTTTAGCCATGGATGTGTACTTACTTACCCACTTATTTGTCTTTATTTGTACGGCAGTATAACTAATATGTGCTTTTCTTCTATATATTAATGTGTTAGCTTATACTGTTGCATGCCTTTTTTTACCTGCTATGCCACTTATGTGTCCATGCCACTTTTGCTGTAACGATGTATATTTCTCCGCTGTGGGACTAATAAAGGATTTCTGATTCTGATTTGTCAATGGGGGTGACAGAACAAGCTATATCACACAACATTCCCATATTATCACATTAGAAAGTTGTTGTAGCGAAGGTGTTAGCAAATAACTGACTGCTTTCACATTCAGTAAAGCCAGAGACCCCTTAATATTATTCTTTGGGGAAGTGTGTTCTGGCCACCTGGTAATAACCTTAGTCTTATAAGGATTTTCCTTATAGCTCTGTTATGTTCTCAACCAATGAAAAAAGGTCATAACACAACTACACCATAGTCAAATCAAAACAGTGAACTGTAAGAGGCTTAACAAAAGTGCATACTGAGTTCTGAGCATTCAAATACAATATCTTCGTTGGTAGGATCCATTTTGTTTCTATGTTATGACTTACATTTCATGAACACCCTGGAGTCAGAAGAACACATTCCTCACTCTAAAAAAGTCACCATTTGATGAGCACTTAAACGCACCATGTACCATGGCAGATGTCTCTCTTGCCCATGTTTTTTGATACTACAAACAACACTTTTCACACTTATTCACTTGATTCACTCTCATGTAAACATAACCACTGGTTCCTTATGGCGTTAGCTAATGCATCCAATTTGTGGTCATTTTTACAGTGATTTATTGAGGTTATTGCAATACTCACTTATGGCAAAGACACAATTACTTTCAAAATCAAAGGACAAATTACTGATGAAAATATATAACTCTGTAGTAGACTACATCACAGTCAGTTTTAATACAGTATACATCACAAAGACGTAAAATGCCTGCACTTTTATGCTCTGTGAATTGTAACATATTCATTTTGGGAGCTTCCTCCACCGAGATTACTGATGCATGCTTAACCAAGTAGGAAAAATGGGGATATCAATTAGGAGAGGGTCTGCCCACCTGTCTCAGAGCCTGATCAGCCTCGGCCATCTGCGGGCTTAAGCACTCCAACACGTAAATCTTTCCTGAGCCAGAGCTTTGGGGAAAATGTTGGATTCACACCCCATTTAGCTCAATATTCACATAAATCATTTCGGGGGTAAACACTTTCACTAGCCAGGAGAGCACTGGAGCTCAGCAGTCTAGGTTTCGCACTTCCATATGGTTTTCCATTTTGCCTTATTAATGATCATTTTTTCTAATTATGAGAAACCTTTCAGGGTTTCTTTACTTCAAGAGCACCAAGGGACCTTAGAGCACTCAGTTTTTTCATGTTCATGTAGAACGTCATATCTCTTTGTGCCCTGCATTCTGGAGTGAAATATCTATGTATTACCTGAAGCAGCAATTAGTTCCACCCACTCTTACATCATTTAAGATAACTGAAATATTCCCGCTCTTCCTGAAGCTTGAAAACCAGCTTAATTGCCCTGAACATTGCAATCAACGTTCACTATGAATGCATTTGGAAAAGTGAAGAGAGATGTGGCTCATCTGTTATTTAGCAAACAGGCATCTCACGCTGAAACACATGGTATACTGTACTAGAGGCAGCGACTACCCAACCTAACACTGTGTATGACCTTCAGATTATACAAGTCCAGACCTGAGGGGTATTTGGTGTATGTTCTTTATAATATAACTTGTGTACCAGGATATACGCTGTCACTCTCTGCAGAAGCAACTCATTCATTAATTGAATTATTAGCGTTATACATATCATGTTTGGTATTCATCTAATGTATTGATTAGAAACTTGATATATAGTTCACATATGAATATGTGAACTATAATGTTGCTTATTGTATATATGCTAACAATTTATTTTTTATTTAGTTATACTGTCACTTGATTTTTACTTTGCTATTTTAATTATTCCTTGTGTGAACTCATACCTGTGATTCTGTGTATTAATCGTATTACTTATGTTGCTGAAACACCTGAATTTCCCTCGTATGATTTCCCTACGGGAAGGTTTATATAATCCTATGTTTTTACGTCTTCCATTAAATCATTTTTTTTCCCATTTAGACTGCTCAATGGTGGACAGGATCTATGAACATTTACATAATAAGTAATTATTTTAAAACAATGTATTTCCCCCTGTAGCTTTGTACTATTCCACTACATATTACATAAATATTAGATTACATTCAATTGTATTTGTTTGATAAATTATTATTATTATTATTAGTGTTCAAAAGTAATGTAGTATTCGAGTACTTTATACAGGTATTGGATGGTCAAATGGGCTGTTGTGCTGGGTAAGTACTTTACCTTTTGGTACTTTATTTATACTTAAGTGCTAATACTTTTGCACTTGAACCTTTTACCTAAGTTACATTTTAAATGCAGGATTTTTGCTTGAAATAAGTATCAGAATACTTCCACATCTGTCTCCCTGTGCCTGTGATTCTAGCACACACTCCAACATTATCCTTCTGGTTTTTGAGGTATAGACATTTTTATAATAATGTTCCTTGCAAGGTACATGAGAATATATTTCCGTGACCCGAGGAAACCCTGAATTATTCATGTCGAGGAAGGTCTAAATGAAAATATACTCTTGAAAAGCATGTATGCATGTATTGGCTTTCCACGGAGACTAGACTAGCCAAGAACAAATGACGTTGTTGCAGCCATTTGGCGGCCAGAGTCTAGGATGTAACAGCTACAATGACACAGGAAAGATTGGTCATTTCCTCTGTAATCACAAACCTGATGTTGTTCTACTTTTGTTCATGGGAGCTCCATCGTGGAGAGGTTTTCCTTTTCCTTTACATTTCAAGTCTAGGAAAGTCAAAGACAACGACATGTAAGCCATTAGAACATATAAACAATTACTTAAATTACAATAACATAAAATCTTATATATAGTCAGTTACTTTTACAGAATACAAACCCTTATCTATACTGCTGAAATAACCCTCTCAACATTTGTCAGATCAAATGTTTCACCAGCTACATTTGTAAATGTCCACAAAAAGACAGAGCCATTTTGCAAATATGCGCAATTTACTTGGTAAACACATATTAATTTCACATACAAATGTTATAGCTTTACACAATACGTGATATTTATGTATACGTTTGTACACTTCAAATAACTTTTGCACATTTGAGTAATGCTTCCTGATGGTTTGTGGGCCATGTGAAAATTGTGACTGAACTCATACAAGACTGTAGGAAAAATCCACAAATGTGAGATGTAGTTATTTGATACACCATAAGTGATTTTAAAGAGCCTGTGACACGAGTTTCCCTCATCATCCAAACCCATCAATTTGAGTAAATATTGTCCCCTTGAAAACCGTTACTGAACTGATTTTGGATATTTGTACTTTGATAACCATTAATCTGCCCTTCAATGTTGACCATTTTCTGGATCTTCTCGGGGATTCTTCAAGTCCCGCCAAATTATGTGTGACGTCATTGCGGGCCAAGCGCTCCAGCTGCACCGTTCAGGATCCCAGCATCTGCATGTAAACGCACGATGGCGCACACAGCAGCAAGCTCAGACAGCGATGACAGTTTAATTTTGAACATGTCTGAGAGCTCATATGAGGCTGAAGGATCGGTTTATGTTGTATCTGTTAGAAGTTTAGGAATTAGGTGCCTCAATATGGGCGATCATACGGTCATGTAGCCAGTGGTGGACTAGGACTAAAAATCATCCCGGGACTCTCGACCGGCCCACTTCGGTACCGCTAGTAAATTGTCAACGGGGGGAGTGGGGGATGTGCTAGTGACTTATCCGACCGGCTCACTTCGGTACAGGCCCATCGGGATTCGTCCCGATGGCCAGTCCGCCACTGCACCCAGCCCAGCCCACGTAAGCTGTCAACGGGGGGAGCCTCGCTGCGGGGAAACGGTGGTCCTAGTGTCCCGATCGGAGTGGGAATAATAATAATAATAATAATAATAATAATACGTGCATTTAATCCGTGCATTTTATCCATTAATTCCCCAACATTGTGGTAAAAAAAACACACATATAATCCATGTTGGTGT
>NW_011345014.1:0-2304 GCF_000735185.1 Notothenia coriiceps
GCCCGGCTAAAGTAACTGGATGGCCTACCTGCCTGTCAGCCTTCCATCTGTGCACAAACTTATCTCGTGCCCTCATTGGTCATGTGCACGTTCGTGTGTGTTGGAGGAGGGGCTCTGTAAGGAAGTGGCAGATTTGTTCCGGCTGTGTATTTTCAAATTCTAGCGCACTAGAGCTGGTTTCTCCAAAATTACCTACCCCACCTTTAATGTTCAGTAAGCAGTAGTAGTAGTAGTAGTAGTAGTAGTAGTAGTAGTAAGTAAGCAGAGAATGAAAATAAAAACTTTACAGAACATGTTGAGTACATTTATAGAATAAACTTTATTAGTCTGAGATCATCAGAACAGAGTAACAGACTTCTGACAACAGGAATACAAAATACATAAAAATCACAAAAATAAAAACTTTTCAGGTAAATGAAGATTTGTGATTAAAGTCAGACTGAGAGGAAGCATCTTTAGACACAGGAAACGGAGTCATCCCGCTCTGTCGAGGCTCCCTAAACCACCAGACAGCTGATTTCACACGTTGATACAATACAATTCTGTACTTTACGGACATTCAATCAGAGACAGAGAGGACTGAGGACTTGACACACATTCCCTTATGGGGAGAATACATGCACAAGGAGTTTATTTGTTACGCTTCAATTTGTTTGCAATTTAAAGGCACTGAACAGAAGCCGCCCCCCCTGCTGAATCCTCAAAGACTTCTAACGTCCTGTCATAAGAACAAAGGGCATCACGTATTGAAATAAAAAGGCACTGTAAGATCTTAAAATACGCACTTTTAAGATCACTTCTAACAGCATTTAAAAAAAGAAGATTTGGTACAGTTGGCTCAAGTTGAAGCACATGTGAGGGAAAACATTAGGAGAAACTGGAGGGATGATTACAGACTGAAGAAACACTCCTACGGGACTGTATGTATGTTACAAAAACTGTAAAAGTATTCTTCAAATTCAGTCTAAATACATGTAGTTGTCTTCCAGCTATCATCTAGACCTGAGTTTAATGGAAGGCAGGCCGGTGCTTTGCTAGGAAAAGGGAAACTTTTTGAGAGGAAATAGTAAGAAAGGTGATGTTTGGATGTTGGGAGGCGTGTGGCGCAGTGGGTAGTGCGTTGGTGTTCAGATCCCTGGGCAAGACACTTCACCCCAAATTGCTCCTGTGGGGATTGTCCACAGTACTGCGTATGTAAGTCTAACAAGTAATGTAATGTAATGTTTCTCCGATCCAATATTAGCTTAGCAGCTGCAACTACATGTGCAAGTGTTTGGATTTCTCCACATGCTCAAAACAAAGCTACTCTGCACTGGTTGTTGTTGTTGTTTAACATTTCAAAAACCAGAAAAACAAGAGCAAAATGGTAAGGAATGGATTAAACAATGTGTTTATGTTAGCATGCACGGCTTGTCAGCGAATAATTCTGTATACATGTTTACCTTTCGCCCTCCGACGCAGCTGACCAACCTTGAGCAGCCGTTATCTCCCTTAAGGAGGGGCTGCCCTAGTTGTAGCAGTTTGTGACCGGGCAACTCTCAGTCAGAGATATTTATTGTTGTGGGACACCTGGAACACATCCTTCTCGGGGGGTAGATGACCCCGAGACATAAGCGACAACTAATGTGATTCAGTGTCCTCAGCTGTTTAGTCTATCTATTGAAGAATGTTGAATATTACATTCTGAAGTTAAAACCTGGAGCTACAGGGGGGGTCTTCAGGATTGATTGCGGCATCTCTACCGTGACATGTCTTGTGAATTCTCCGGCCGAAGCTCCAAATAAACCGTCAGTGTTTGCCATCAAAGCTCCAGCTCTCCTCGTGTCTCTCTCTCTCCTGATTCCAATTGCTACAGACGTTTCCCCCACAGTGACTATATTACAGTATTCTGTATTATCTGCGTTTCTCTAAAGCCTTTCACAAACATTAGACCATCTGCTAAAGAAACGCCTCACTCTGATTTCAAACAGAGTTACTGCCATACTATTAAACTATGGTAAATGTTGTGCTACTGAACACTACCTCCAGTTCTGTGCTTTTGTTTTCCAACTGTTGGCTGCTTGCTAAATGTCTCAATAACGACTCTGTCGCGGCTGTTTAAGAAACACAAGGAACCTTTTCCAGCAGTTCTACTCACTGCCAGCTCCTGTAATCACTGGAAAAGCTGAACGATGAAACTCTCCATAAAATCCAACCTTCACAGAAGTTATTCTCTGGAGATTTTACTGCCGCTGCGAGTGTTTTGCAAAGACACACACACACACACACACACACACACACACACACACACACACACACACACAC
>NW_011345015.1:0-3448 GCF_000735185.1 Notothenia coriiceps
TTATTTGAGATACATTATGTTTTTTATAAATCGAACAACAGAAAAATAATCGTTAGATTAGTCGACTAATCGATGAAATAATCGCCCGATTAATCGTTTTCAAAATAATCGTTTCCCCCCAGCATTAGTGCTCGTGTGCTCTATAGTGCCTGTAACGGCCCCTACACACGGCGGCGTGCGTTGAAGCTTCAACGCTTCTGCCCATTCACTTTGAATGGGGTGACGTCACGCTTCGCCGAACTGCATTGTGGGAGCAAAGCTCACGTTGCTCGCTTCAAAAGTAGAGCAATGTTCTACTTTTGAAGCTTCGACAGAAGCGTCAGCCAATCGAATCATATGCCAGTACAAGCTCTAGCCAATCAAACCGTGTGCTTGTGTGTCCGGGGCGGGAGATTCATGTGATTGGTTGTTGGTCGAGTATCAGACATGCCCGCCGACAAGCTTCAACGCACGCCGCCTTGTGGACGCTGCGTAACTGTATGTGATTCTCCTCTCACTAAACAAATATATATAGTTACACATAGTTATGTGGACACCGGAAGAAGTGACGCACAATTTACAGCCATTTGGGATTGCTGGATATAAAGATGTTCCTACAAGTGTCTCCACTGTTCAAGACAATATTTCCACAATGTTTTAATCATTGATAAGGGGATTTGCTCAAATTCAGAAACAAATACACCCACATTTAACCATTTCTTTATAGACACTGCTTTGTGCAAGGAGAAACTGTTGTGTAAAAACAGGAATGAGCCAACCTCAAACCTTCAACTTGGACTGACACAAGATTAAGATCCAACTAATTGGAACTAAGGGACTTGTAAGACCCTGATAAAAGGCAACCAACTTAAAGCACACACAATTAATATTCCTAGATGTTGATGACACTATTTGTGACCTGTTTTGTGCGTAAATGTAATTGTTATGAAGTTCTTGAACAAATACATTTAAAGTTGAAGGCACAACATTAAGTACCCTATATTAATATCTTGTGTCATGTTTGGTGAAACCTTTTGCTTGGCTCGTGTTGCTCTGTCATCTTGTGAGGAGGTTTCCACAATATGCAGAGATGCCTTTGTTAGTTTCCCTCACTTGCCTGGTTCTTGATGTGATTATATTAGTGATTCTAAATGTTTTGTGTAATGCACTTGTCAGGGGGCACTCAGTTCATGGCATAAATACAACAAAAACTCTCTCCCAAAAGCGTAGTGTGAATGTATATGCACTCATGCATCAGAAACTGGGACGCATGCACACCACATCGCACAGCTCTCTGGGTAATCTTCAAGGCTCAATCTGCTGTAACTCCTGAGACACAGCCGAGTTTCAACATCTAGCAGAAGTCAGACAGACACACACACACGTGAACGTTTCCCCCGTGTGTACACTATTTAAAAGATCACCACACATGAGCATCACACTGTGCCTCAACACAAAGTTTGATACTGTAGAAATGGATTCCTCTTTTTGCTATTCAACTATGAGACCACATCCAGCTGTATCTGGGCGTTTGATTTGTGCTGGTGGACAGCCAGAGCCAGGCGGGTGGGAATGGCCTGGATCTAGATGTGGATCTGGGTTCAGCCCCCAGACACAGTGTCTCTGGCCCTCAGCGCGCTCAGCCTCCTCTAACCTCCCAGACTGAGGTAAGCAAGGAGCAAAATGCGTTATCCTTAGAGTTTTGATTTTTTGTCTATTTTCCCTCAATAACCTTTAAAACATTTCCTCTGGTAAAGCTTATTGGCAGTCTGAAGTCTTGAAAGCCCTACTTTAATTAAAAACAACAACATAATAACACATTGATTATGAAAAAGTTACATGCTTTCAAATCGTCCATTAAGTGGGTATGAATGCATAATGAGCAGCAACAGGGTAAATTAACACACAGCGATGGGTTCAAGCTGTCTGGCGTGTGTGTGTGTGTGCGTGCGTGTGTGTCCATCATGTATCGACCCATGTCTGTATCTGCGTCTGTGTGTGCCAGGGAAGCATTCATCACCACTACAACTTTCCCGACAATCACATATCTGAAGATGTATCCCTCGTCTCAAACGTAGACAACTGAATTGCTAAAAAACTATTTTGGAAATTGAATGTATGTTTAACATTCAGTACAAGTGAAGTAAAGCACTGTGATGTTCCCACAGAGGAGGTGTGAGCTTTTGACTTTTACACGAGAGCCTTGCCCTGAGCTCCTCTCTGGTAATTCATCTGACTTTTTAATTGGCTAACAGTTGTAGAGAAGGAATGAATGGCCACATATGTTCTAATATATAAGGATCATTCACTTTAAATAAATCTGGCACTGTGTTAAGATTATCCTTAAAAGAAATCTGATGAATACGTAAAAATTACTTGACGCAGGGCTGAGCTATATATGGAGAGAACCAGATGTCACAATATGTTTGACCGAATACCTCAAATCAATATTACGATGACATTGTCGGGTTGGCTATTAGTCTTTTCACAAAATATTAACACAGTGAGATGTCTTATGAATATCTCGGGTTAGGTTCTGAAATACAACTTTAAAGGTCTCCTATCATGCAAAATGCACTTTTTGATGTATTTTATACATAAATGTGTGTCCCCGGTGTTTCAGGGAACTCACAAAGTGTCAGAAAAGAAAAAACATCTTTCTTTTCCTCCATACCTAAATCTCTAAAAACGGGGGTACAACGGAGCTGATCCAGAATTGCGGCTGATATGATGTATTATTGGAGATGTGGACCCACGGCCCTATCAGAAACAATGCCTGACTGTTTTGGACGTAATATGGTCTTTGTTTACATTAGCAAGCATCGCTAATAACCTGTACTGGAGAGAGTAAAAAAGCAGGAAATAAAAAAAGGAACTCACCTTGTGGTAAAACCGCAAGAAAAAAAGCATTTGAGCTCCATACTGTTTCAGAAATAATCCTTGATGTGGTTTGGAACATGATATGGCATTTAATCACTGAGCAGGCATTAGCTCCCCCTTCTCTTTTTTTTTTTCAAGCTAAGGACCCAGAATCAGCCATTCTCTAACTGGGCTGGAATAGAGGGATATGAGGGATGTCTAAAATGCATGATTTGTTTGGTATTTTGAGCAAAACACATCATAGACATGTTTTTAATATATTTGTATATATCTGAGACCCATAGTATATACGCCTAAAAATTGCATAATAGGAGACCTTTAAGACAGCCTTTAAAAGTGGGAAAACACTAGCGCAATAATAAGATTTCCAATTATCATATTATCAATATATTGCCCAGCTCTTATCCCAGCACCATTAAAGTCATCATGCTATATTTGAAATATATATTGTAGGGCCATACCTATATAAAACATGTCTGTGAAGTTTTTTTTTCAAAATACCAAACAGTTCACCCATTGTAGCCATGCCTCATACTGCTCAAACCCCTCTTTTGCAGCCCTGTTAGCCTCTTAAGCCCTGAGCCTGTTT
>NW_011345016.1:0-3184 GCF_000735185.1 Notothenia coriiceps
TAGTTTCTTATTTTTCCTATTTTCAGCTTTTTAATAAAGCTCGCCTTTTGTTACTTTACCTTTTTTAGTCCTCTTACTGCATTTGGGTCATATTTTTCCCCAACCCAGACAGAAATGTTGCTTTCCAAAATCTGATATCCACATTTGAAAAATAAATCACTCCTACTCTTGAAGGAATTATTGATAGTTTTCTAACCTTTCGTCACTTAACAAATAGTTTGCCATGTTGGGAAATAAGCTCATTTGCTTTTTGCTGGGCATTAGGTGAGAAGTTTGATACCTCTTGTATGTCTTTACGCTTTATATGAGGCAACCATAGAGGCAACAGCCAGAAACAGGCTAGGTTAGCTTAAACAGCTAGCGTTGCTCTTTTTTAATGTCAAAAAATACATCCAGCAGCACCTCTTGCTATGGCACATTACGTTATCCTGGACATAACACCAAATAAAACCACATGTAACTGTATTTACTCTTCAGTGTTTGCACAGATTAAACAAACTATACAAGATTCTAATAAACTAGCTTAACATAGCTGTTTCCCCCTGTTTCAAATATTTTTTCTAAACTAAGCTAACTGGCTGTTTTTTTGTTTTTCTCACGGTCTTGTTTGGTTTGCAGTCATAAAGACACAAATATTATAGTTATGTAAAGGTGTTTCTGTCGTTGGTTTGGAAGGACATGGCCTCCAGGTATGTTCCTAGAAATAATTGAAAACATATCTGCTGTTAATCTGCTGTCTCAGTAGCCTACAGAGCAGCCATTACATCTGTGCTGCTGGACTACTTCCCTTATTGACACTTGATATTTGTTAGCAATTGAACAGCTTTATGAAATCTTCTTCTGCCAAAAATAAACACTTAAAATCCAGTCTTATAAAAATGTAAGAAGATCTCATGTGGAGCTTCAGGAGTGGATGTCATCCTGCTGTGGATTCTTCTCTCAGTTCATCATTACTCCAGAGGGTTCAAGACCTGGAGGTCACCAAGCATGGGGCAGGATAATCTGTACGTGTGTGTTCACAGGTCATTAGATGATGTCAAGCAACTAATTGGAAGGTAGGTGTGTGTGTGTGTGTGTGTGTGTGCGTGCGTGCGTGCGTGCGTGCGTGCGTGCGTGCGTGCGTGTGTGTGTGAGGGGATAATAAATGGTGTTGAAGGCATCAGGGAATAGACCTGCTTTGTTGACATGATGAGCTTGTAGGCATCAGGGAATAGAGCTGCTTTGTTGCTACAAGTCGCTGAGGCTGCAAATCTGCACACACACCCAGCAGCCACCTCAGATAATTATGTGTATCACACCTTGTTAAGAAATGATTAATCCAACAGCTGTTGATTACACAAGATTAATACAGATACAGAACCTCAGACCATACAGTAGGCAAGAACATTATAACCATGATTGATTATCTTAACTCCTCTTATCTTCGATCTTTCCTTGATTTCTGCCCTCAGGTTAAAGGTTTAGTTCACCCAAACACACATAAAAGTCATCCTATTCTTAACTACTTCACCAGCACTGGAAACCTTTCACAGTAAACTTATAAATGAATACGTGGATAATTAATAGATCAATCTTTTAGGCAGTTATTACATTTTTTGGGTGAGTTGTACATCAAACTGTTGTATTCCCATATGAACAAACTCAGGAAATACTTTGCATTATTTAACGGATTCCCAACTGAAAAGGGAAATAATGGAGAGTTTGAGTTGAAGTTACATATTAGCCCACTACAGAGCAATTTCATTAAAAATAGCTCTAATGACAATTAAAGGTGGGGTAGGTAATTTTGGAGAAACCAGCTCGAGTGCGCTAGAATTTGAAAATAAACAGCCGGAAAAAATCTGCCACTTCCTTACAGAGCCCCTCCTCCAACACACACGAACATGCACATGACCAATGAGGGCACGAGATAAGTTTGTGCACAGATGGAAGGCTGACAGGCAGGTAGGCCATCCAGTTATTTTAGCCGGGCCGGCTAAAATGATTGGTCGTGCTTTTTACAGTACTACAGCTTCCACAGATGACATTTTTTTATGGATTTTTTGTCACTAAGATATTCATTGCTATCAGGATGTTAAGAGCATTCCATGGAATATAACACAAAGTGTATCTCGAGCCGGTTTCTCAAACTTACCTACCCCACCTTTATCAGGTTAACATCAAGAAGGTTCGAAAGAGAGAGTCAGCGTACTGAGGAAACATTTGTGTTATTTAAACTTGTTTTTTTGGAATTCAAAACCGATTTATTATTTTTAGGATACAGTACGCTTTGAAAAAAACCTGTCAACTTCCTAGTAGTTTATTAAATGTGAGCTTTAATTATTACAAGACTCAATCATCACAAAATGAATTATCATCTCATTTATTTGGGGAATAAGTTGGAAAATACTGATGCTACCACACTCTAGGACAAGGGTCTCCAACACGTCGACGCGAGCTACCGGTAGCTCGCGGGCAGCTTTTCAGTAGCTCGCCGCTCGATTATCGATTATAGCGTAGTAACGTTGCTTCTTGATTTTTCGGCTGCAGCTGGACAATAACATTTTTTTGTTTTTGAATGTTTTCTGTGACACAAATATCGAATTGGTCGGGGACGCAGAGATCAAGGAACAGACGTGACAGCGGCACAGAGACAGGGATTTGTGTTTTTTTGAAAAACACTCGTTATCGTCATGTCAGGTTTTTGGTGGATTTAATCAAGTCTTGGATTGCAGAGTATGAATGTCCACTTGCTATTTTCAGTTGATAAATACGTGTGTAAAGTTTGTGAAGGCAGGAGGAAAAAGCTTCCGCAATCACCGTCTCCTCTGTTCCTCCAAAATGCCACATTCAGGACCTTCAGTGTCCTTTTTTTAAACAGAAGACCGTTGCTAGAAGCTGCAGCTAGACTGCAAGAAGTATTAGTTTTTTGTTTTTGAGGATGGAAAAATGTCACACACAAATATAGGGAGGCTTGACCTATACAATTGATTTATTATGGTTTATAATAAGAAAAATATGGCTGAACTGTTCAGTGTCAATCCTGTGGAAATGGAGGTTATGCATCTCCAAAATCATGTTCAGCTTAAGTCTCAGCAAAACTCAGAACATTTCTGGAGCCTTGTAGACCCATAAAACTATAAGAACATTCACCAAGCAGCACTGAACATGTCTGCTCTATTTGGCTCTACATACCTTTGTGAAG
>NW_011345017.1:0-5719 GCF_000735185.1 Notothenia coriiceps
GCTCACGTGGTGAGGAACAAAACCTTTCACGATTTACAAAAGAGCATAGACCTGACCATAGACAAAAACGAACTGACACTGAACACTGGGAGACAGGGGAATTTAAACACAGGGTAACAAGACACAGGTGGGAATAATCAGGGGCGGGACTGACGCTGATTAGCACAGGAGACACAGAAGGGGCGACAGGTGAAAACAATCAGGAAATTAGACACACCAGGGAAACTAACGACAGACAGGAAAACACAGGGGAAAAAAACAAACAGACAATATACAAGGAGAAAAGCAAAACACCCACTACCAGACACACAAAACTAAAAACGTGACACAACACAAGAATTGTGACAGCTTTATACTCAAAATCAGCACTTTTGAAACAGGAAGTGAAATAAAGGGATATGAGGCATGGCTAGAATGGGTGATCTGTTTGGTATTTTGAGCAAAACACTTCATAGACATGTTTTTTATATATTTGTATATATCTGAGACCTATGCTATTGCCTAAAAACAGCATGATAGGTGACCTTTAAGTGGTATTGTTGAAAATATTATGATATGATAGATGTCATGTACATTTGGTAAGTTCAGACCTATGGCAAAATAAATCCATCAATTATTTTTCACTTCTCAATTTAGCCTTTCAATTCTACATAAACTAAAATGTGAAGTTATCTGATATCTTATGGGTCATGAGGGGTAGTATCGGTATTAGAGAAGAAAATCTATATTGATCATCCCTCATTGAGATATATTGAGTTCCTCGTCTTGTCCAATAATCCTCTCTCCAGACAATAACCAGCTCACTGTAAACTGATTAAAAATTCAAATCTAATCCAACCTATCTGTACCTCTGACCATTTCCCCTTCATACACATTTAATTCACTTTCAATTAACATCCCTTCCTGTTTCCAACCAACTTTGTCCTTTTGCCTTTGTCCCTCTTAAACACCCCCCACACACACACACACACACACACACACACACACACACACACACACACACACACACACACTCACCCCCCTCTCTGGTGTCACAAAGCGAAGTGAAAATGGTTTGCGTATTTCCTTTCGTCCAGGATTTGAAACCCAGTCCGCCAGAGGAGACATGATTTTGGATTATTAATGAGGCTCTTCAACACTTTGTCTTTCCCTCCATCATGTGAATGACGGGGGGTCAACACATGAACAAATGGCCCTTTGTAACAGTACACTGACAAATGGAGGGTGATGTAATGCGGTATCAGTGTTTATAATCGTGCATTCATTACTGCTAATGCGGCTGTAATGGCACGATAATCAGCTGACTAATTGAGTCATTACAGGGGAAGCTCGTTCTGTTGCCCCCCCCCCCACACACAGATGGCTTATGGCACTGTTAGTTATTGAGCAAACGGTGCTAATCATCACATCCTATGATGACATGAGGAAGGAATGACTTAATCCTCTCCTGCTGGTCCCCATTAGGAACAATCAAGGAAAGCTTGTGTAATGCATGTGTTGCACACCTGGATACAAAAGGGACTTCCAGGTGTACATACGTTTAAAGGGGCCTTATTAAACTTCCCTTTCCTGTGGGTTTTTTTCTATATGTTTTAGTGCATGCAAATAGTCTGCAAAGGCTAAAATCCCTGTTTTTCTCTCCCACACACTCCCCCCCCGCCTGAAACACCTCCATCGGACTCCTTTGTTTACTTCCTGAACATTGTGACATCACTATGTAATATTCACACTTCTATTGGCTATCGCATCAACACATTGTACGTGATTGGCTAAGGGGCGGGACTTCTCTAAGCGGTTGACCAATCACAACAAAGCTGGCCAGCTAACCAATCAGCCAGCTAACCAAGCAGACTGGCACACAATACAAATATTTTGACTGACTAAGGGTTAGGGGTTGGCTAAAGGCACCTTTAAAATAAAAATATTTTACTTTGTTTCTCAAATACACAAACTCTAATAAATAATGCTTTTACCTCTTCTGCCTTTCACCTAAAGGACCCCAGAGCTGCCCTCTGTGCCTGTATTACAAAGCATTACACATGAACATATATCAGAGCATATGAAACTACAGTATATATAAAAACCATACCAAACAAAACCATACAACAACATATAAAGATGCCATTTGCAGGCCCAAAATGACTGTGGGTCCCACACCTAGTTTCATTTGATGGGATTTTTCGGATCGGGGCAATTTAAGTGTCCTCATTAGTGACATTTGTGGATAATTATCTTGAAGCTTTTCTAACCAGATGTCTTTTATTCTTTCAGGTGCTTCTCATAGGAGCTGCAACCGGGAACATCTGATGACAGAACGTCTGGTAACAAGTCATGCCTGCTGAAGAGCCTGAACAGAATCAGAATTCAAAACACTGAAGATCAAGCTGGATTAAGAAGCTTTTAAATTTATAACTGACACTTTGACTGCTCACCTTCTCAGACGATTCATCTTTCTACCTCTTGTTGCTTTTCCCGTGAAAATAAGCAGTTTTTTTCGAGTTCTTTGAATGCCTTTTGATAGCTTTGACCCACATGTGAAGCACTTATCATGGGAAAACGTTGCATTTAGCACGCCACTTGTGCAAAAGTGTTGCAACTTTTTTATATTCAGGGGGTAGCAGCAGCCCCTAGCTCTAATTAGAAAAAAACACATGCACGTACACTGACACACACCTGGTGTTTCTGGCCTCTTGTTTAAACAGCTATACCCAATCTCCACATAAATCACATAGAGGACACTGGCCTTGAATGCGATCTGACACGTGTTGTTTGCTATTGTGACACCCTGATAAACACATTAAAAACATCACACCGCCTCAGGGACGGTTACTCCGCTAAGTAAAGCCATAATTACACTGTTTAAGCACTTCCTAAAAAACATGTGGTGCTGAAAAGTAGTGCACGTTAATTAAAAAGTGTGCATGTGTCACATTGACGGCAGATAGTGACAGCCCATTCTGGGTCACGTCACTTTGACTGACCTAGATTTGAAAATACATTTGGAGGAAGATGTGTGTGCAAGAGGACAGGATACACACATGTTTAGATATAAACACAACACTATCTAACCTTGAAGATATCGTTTGCATTCTTACTTCTTATTTACTACCGAGCAAACCTTTTGTCTAGGCCCTTCACCCAAGAAAAAACACAATACAAACTTCTTATCAGACGTTTTTAAAAGTCTCCAGTTGATTTTCCTTCCTCACCACCCTCGATGAACACCTTCCCTTCCTTCTCCGCCCCTCCTCCCAACACGCCCATCCTCAAGTCAGTGTGTAAGCCGTGCCTTCGGGCCCCGTGGACGATGAACGATGTTCCCACACTTGACTACGAGTTCCTTCTGTCCCCGGCCAGCGCCTCCCTCCCTGGCAGTGCTGGGGGGGGTAGCAGCAGCCCCCCCCTCTCCCTGGGTGGCGTGGACAATGAGCAGCGCACCGCCCTGGCCTTCGTCGGCCTCCTCGTCCTCTTCCTGGTCTTCCTGCTGGTCCGGTGCTTCAGGATCTTGCTGGACCCCTACAGCCGCATGCCTTCATCGTCCTGGACCGACCACAAGGAGGGGATGGAGAGGGGCCAGTTCGGTTATGCACTGGTTTAATGATGTGTGAACAGAAACATATTTCACTGCATCTTAGAGAGCGATTTAGATCTGGGAATGGATCATGCATAATGTTGTGAATGCACTCTAACAGGAGGGGTTTACTGTGTCCTGGTGTACAGTTTTAAAATTATGAATCTGCAGCATAGGGTGACCAGACATCCGGGAAGATTCGGGACTGTACCAAATGATGAAGAGCTCTCATGTATCCTGTCCTATTCGCCCCAAATCTTAGATTCAATTGAGGTGTGTTTTGCTATAGCTGAATACAACATTGAATACTTTGAAACAACTGATGTAAGAAGTAGGGAAAGTACTAATACGACAGTAAAGAAATACTCTCTTAAGTAAAACTCCTGAATTCCTTTTCTTGAATTAGCATCAATTTACACTTAAAGTACCAAAACCAGAAGGTAAAAAGTACAATATACGCTTCCAAATCGTAGTGTAGTAGAAGTATGAACTAGCATAAAGTGGAAATACTTATGTAAGTAAATAGACCTCCAAATTGTACTTAAGTGCTTGAGTACATTTACTAAGTTGCTTCTTAGACTTTGGGGATTTGTTTTGGTGTTTCCCCTCACACATGAATTATGGCTTTCGTAGTTTCATATAGCCTTGCACAGTAGATCTGACGTTTAATTGAACATCTTCGGTGGAAATTAAAGTTCCTTCGCTGACATGGTGCCAGCGAAATAGTTTGAGCAAAAACTGAAGGTACTATACCGTATTAGGAGGAGGATACCCAGAGATCATTGATGCCTTACATGATCCAAACAAAGTCATTGCAACGTCTGCAGGAAATGAATATACTATGATTAATACTAGTGTTCCTTGACACTAAATGTCATGTTCTGGAGGGCATTCCCAACTCTCCTGTTCCCCGAATTACACCCATTATCATCTGGTCACCCTACTGCAGGAAGAATAACAGGTTTGGTTAAACAACAACATGCACACAGCCCACTGGACTCCCTGCGAGACAAACCGCCAGATGTTGCACCATGAAGGACAGAAATAATGAACTGCACAGCTGAGCCTTAACCTGAACCTACTGTTCCCATCCAGCATGTCACAGCACCTCCTTAGGGCTAGGGTCTCCGAACTCCACAGCTTGCCAGTATTTAAACACAAAGCGTGTCTGGGAAGATCCCCTTCACTCACGGTGTAGTTTATAACCTCAAAGCGAGAAAAGGAGTAGAACTTAAAGGGGACATATCAAGGGTAAACTCACTTGTTCAGTGCTTGTGCAGATACATTTGAGTATCTGGAGAGCCTACACCTCTACAAACAGTGAAATAAGACAACCAGAATGTTATTTTGTGGGTAGCTGCACTTATAAAACATGACATTCAGATGTCGCTATACTTCCTATATCACATGGAGATTCATTAAAATATACCTCCCCAATCTGAGTACCTCAACCCACAATTTCAGGACAACCTTTGCAATTGTAGCACTAGCCAATCAGAACAAACTAGGCTTTTCCTGGAGTTGGTCTTAAAGAGACAGGCGCTAAAACGGCACATTTGAGAAGAGGGTAAAACATGTTTATTAAAGAAGCCGATATGAGGAAAATAATGTGTTTTTTTAACATTGAAGCATGTGAACATGTTCTAGTAGAAACCCTGTTTACATGTATGAACCTGAAAATGAGCATGATATGTCCCCTTTAAATGAAGGATTTCATTTTTAAGCAGACGCCCCTTTCTTTGGGACTCTGATCCTGGAGCAGCACTGCAGTTTCATGAACCTTTTAGGCAGGTAGTTTGTGTCTCCATAACATGTTGTCCAGGGACGTGCACAGGTACGGGCTAATGTTGCCCGGGCAACGGCCCTTTTGGCCTTTTTGGCTGACCTGCCCCTCTGGAGAGAGCGAGAGTTTGTTTTTCTTTTTTCTGTTGTGGCCGAATCAACATGATGAGCCCACAATTAGTATTGTAGCGTCTCGCTGCGGGAAACACACTTTGTCAGCGCTGTCATCTGCCGGTGCGTTAAGACCACCTCAGTGTCGGATTTTGGAAACTTGCTTTTGAGTTGTCTCATGGCAGTTAGGGTATAAGGGACAAACCAGGGGACTTTACTTCCTCTTGATACCGTCGGTTATTTACAAAAAAAACA
>NW_011345018.1:0-10154 GCF_000735185.1 Notothenia coriiceps
GGCTGGCTTCCCTTGCCTCACAATCCAATCAAATCGCATCAATTTAGTGGTGCAGTGACGCGTCCCAAAAAGCGTATTATTGGCTTCCCCTAATTTTTTCCCCACGCCACGCTACTGGTGGTCACGTTTAAATGATGTATATGAAGCACGTCATCCACGTGCACTTTTGTCTGGTGAACCAATTATGAGGTGATATTTTTGAGTCAAGTTCCTTTTGTTCTCCTTTAGCTAGCGGATACTTGGATCAAAATGCTATAGGAGTAGATATCTGGTGTAAACTAAACATTGCATGTACTGATTTGACTCAGCCCAGAAAAAAGGAAACCATGACTTAGCTTACAAAAGTTTATTGCAATATTCAAAGTCACTTGTTTGTTTTTTTAAATATCTAGCCTGTCTGCATCTGGAACTGCACAAGTAATATACATGCTTATCATTGCTTGTCACAGCATTTTTGTTTGAGACTAAACCGTAAATGAAAAACCAAAACTAGCTCTTTAATTCGTTTTTAGAGCTAGTTTTTACGCTTCATTTAGAGTCTAATTGAAGCGTAAAGCCTTACTTTGAAAAGGGTGATTATTTATTAATAATAATAAAAATAGACTTATTTTGTTAGCGCTTTTACAGGTGCTCAAAGTCGCTTTCCAGAGATAGTGAAAAGAAAAGAACAAATACATATAGTAAAGTTAGATAAAAATCAAGCAATACAAAAACAATCACACATTAAAAGCCAAATTGAAGAGACAGAGTTCCTTTGAGTGAAACAATTAACAACATTTCAGTTACACACAGATGATTGAACAGGTGGACTGTTGCTAGCGCCAATTTGTATGATCTAAAAAAAAATCTAATCAATATAAATAATTGTTTTCATTTTTCATTCAATAAGTGAGGCGTATATAGTGTAAAATATATAACTATAGCTGCTATGTCATTGCCTTTGTATTTTTGTCCTTTGCTTCTTTGACTTTTGGGCATGTCATATTTGAATGGCCCTTGTGCTGATAAATACAGTTCCTTTGGTATCTGGAGTGCTCACCATATGTGAATGTATTAAATGTCTATATTACAATTGGGAAAGCAACGTTTTCCATTCCACTAAGACAGAAATCGGGCCAACTTTTGTGTTTTTAATATAGGTATAAAATGTCACTGAATTTTTCATTTTGCATTATAAGAATGTAAAAACGTTGTACGCTTCTTGAAGAAGTTACTAATACCTTACAGTTCAGAAGAATACTCATTGTGAGCAGTGACAGGGCCAGATAGGCATTGGTCGTATCTATGGCTACGACTAAGGTCTGAAATACTATTTGGCAGCGTGTTTCATCATTCAAAGCCCTGTAATGGTGCAGACTTGATGTGATAATCGTGACATTTCACAGTTCCTATCTCCTGATGTTAGCAAGTCTGAAGGGCTGATATTGAGGTTCAGGAACAGGACTTTTCATGGACACCCAATCAGATTACCTTTGCACATTTTGGTTTCCAGATTGAACAGACTCTGATTTCTGTTTTTCTTTCATGCTCCTGAGGGGTTGAACAATTTTTTCATATTTTTCATGAGGGAACATAATTCATAATGTAGGCTATAGAGAATGGCTTCAACATTTTGCTGGCATTTTGTCGTTTAGACTTCACTATGTTGGGCGCAAGTCTGCATTTATTCTTCATTGCATCACATTATCGTTTAGGAAACAATTTGAAGAAATGGCAGCTTAGATAATACGAGAAAAAAAGAGACTTAAATAAAATCATGCTCTAGATTTGTTAAGATAAGAGTAATCAACATTCTGAAAATGCCAAAAGCTTCCATGGGAATAACAAGAGTTCATTTTTTAGTTATATCCTTTTTTGCTATGTCTTAAAACACTTTTTTTGTGTAATTTCCCCCCAAATACAATTATTCTTAATTATGTTATATTAAAAATGAAGTCAATTATTCCTGCTTTTCCAGTCCTTTGCACCCCTAGTGAAGATTGATGTGATACGGAAACAGCAAATTATGGTGACTGAAGCTAAAAAGAAACTAGGAGTGATTTCTCACTATTGGGAACCTTGACAGGTGTAACATTTAACATTTTATTTGAAATCGGCTGTTTTCTGTAAATGCTAAACCCATGTCTGTATTCAGACTTCGCCTTTCAGATTAAACTGCTGCCATTATGAGAAGGTGACCCTGTGCCTTTGGTTATTATGGTTTAATCAAAGCAGTGATTATTTGAAAAGCCACATACCAAAATACCCTATATCCTGGTGGAGTACATCTGCAGTGCTGAGAGCGTGTTTGCCCAGTAGGGACTGCCTCAATGAATAATTGTCACCTGGATGTGACCCGTTGAGATGGGGAAGGTCTCACTGGGAGGATATGACCGTGGAGAGGAATGCCACCGAATGTTCTTTTTTTTCCAAAAGCCTATTCATCTTTTGGTGGTGCAGGATTTTTTGCCTCCCTTTCTCTTTAAATGTTTACACTTTCAACATGTCTTGATTAAGTTATGTATCTCCATAGTAAGCCGTCCCATCCTTAATTACAGTTAGCTTAAGCTAGATTTGGATAGGCTTCAGTACTAATGGGTAGTAGTTAGGTTGGTCTTTCTATTGGTCATTTAAGTTCTGTTGTGGAACACATACCTTTTAATAAGAAATACATTGTTAAACCTTAATTGAGAACACACAAATACTGCAAAACCCCCTGAGGGCTAAATAATTATTTAACAGTAATGATTTGAACATAAAGGATTTTGGTGCCAGACTGTAATGAGAGCATCATAATAATGTGTCTATTAGTCAGAGAAATGTGGTGGGAACATAAGCCTCATGACATGTAGCGGGAGGCATTATACTGCAGAGAACAAAAGCCAACAGAAAATAATGTATTTTAAATGAGAATAACATTAATTAAAATAATTAAGAATGAAAAAAATTGTAATTCTAAATGACTGACCTCTTACCTTATCTTTGTCAGTGACAGATATAGTTTGCTGATCATTTAGTATTCCTGTTATTCACACTGTGTTGTTCACTATCTAAGAAGACGAATGTCACAGTGCCCTTTAACTGTTATATTCCAAATTGCTTGTAAGTGTATATGCTGCAGGTAGACAAAGCTTTAGTATATGTAGAATACGTCCATACATATGCCTGGTCCTGTATCTTTTTATTAAAGATTGTTCAGAATTACATTTTTTCTTTGCTTCAAACCATAACAGTTAACCAATATTCTCTAGTTTCTCTTGTACTATACATTGAGCACTGAGATGTGCTTTTAAATCCAGTCTGACCTTGTTCCAGACAGATGGAGTATTCAGCCAGAAACACCTTGCTCCACGGGCAGAGTAGTGCGAGCGGCAGCAGCTTCAGTCTCACACTGCCTGCTTTCAACCATAGAACTGCTGTCGAGTCAAAACAATACTGTCGAGTCAAGTCAAAACAATACACTTCCAGACTTGAAGTGATAACATACACTTGTTTTGTAAAAAAAACAGCCGAATCTGGCCGGTGAGAAGCATGAGAGATTTGTGATAGGAAAACATGACTGATATAGACGGTGTCCAACTGAAATGAAAATAAAACAGACACAAACATAAATTGGCACTTGTGTTCACTTACTGTGACAAAAACACTTAAGACAGAATACTAAAGGTGTGAAAGGCAACACTGTCCGAGCATCTCCTTGGTTTTTATACCGTCAGAGCATCAATTGAACTGTAAATACTTTGAGCAGCATCTTGCATTCTTCTTAGAACTCGTGTCCACATAACACTTCCCCAGTGTTCACAAAGTGAGAGTACACTCATTTGCCCAAAATTGTTGTGTGTTAATATGTGTATTTGCTCAGAAGTACATGTCCTGGAAGAGGCTTTGTCCCTTTTCAATGTAGGCCTCCTTCTCTTGTGCAGACATCTTCTCCACCAGCTCTGGCCTCTGGCTGACATCCCGGTAGGAGTACTGCCGACCCCCCACCATCACCATCGGCTCATCTCCCACATCCTCAAACTCATCATCGTCATCTTCCTCCTCCTCTGCGGCCCGAGACTTAGCAGCTGACGCGATTGGAGGAACTGCGGGAGAGTCGTCGTCCGATTCGCTGGTGTCGCTGTCCGAGTCGCTGGCGTTAGCCTTTCCAGAGGAACGACTCTTGGTGGCAGAGCTGGCTCCACCTCCAGCTCCTCCCACTGCCGCTGCACCCCTCTTCTCATGGATGAGCAGGGCGCGCATCACTTCCTCATTTTCATCTGACTGATCCATTCCAGCAGGTGCTCCATCAGGGGCTACGGGTACCACGTCGTCTCCTGTTCAAACAAAACCATAGCTTATCAATATTACAAATATATTAAATACTGTGATTATTCTCTTTTTCCTATATACAGTATTTCTTAAATTGTGCCAAGCCCCGAGGAAGTAGGGGCTTGGTAACACATTTTGATAATGGGCAAACGGTGGTACTACAACTTCTGTGTCAGTAGGCCCAAAAACACTTTTCCCCATTGACTTATATTGGGAAAGAGACATAATTCAGTAAATCAGTGGATATTTAATTTGTGCTAATAAAATAACATGTATATTCTAATAGCCCTTATTTAAATCATTCTGTCCTGAAAGTGGTGGAAAATGCCATTGATTGTGTAATTCTTCTTCTTCCTTCATTTGACTGAGCCGCGATCTGGCTTGACGCTGCTGTGACGGAGCGGATTGGAGGCAGGGCTTAGGGAAAGGGCGATCGTTCATGCTCTATCACCGGTTGATCCATGGAAGATACAGGAAGGATTCAGGTATCTTTGTAGAGACAGGTCATTTTGGTTTCATGCACCATTGAGTAACTTTCACCGGAATGACAGAGCCCCGCCTCTAACGCTGTATCTAGTTATTTTTATAAATAATTGACTTCTTGCGGCTAAGTATCTGAACAATATCTGTGTTTAAACCAAGTCCATTCTAAATGTGTAATGTCTATTTCCAGACTCTGAACATCTAACATCATTGCAGACGGGCGCACAGAAACACACCTCAGAGACAGGACGCTGGGAAGGCATAATTCATGCCATTTCCCCAGAAATGGACTTTATTAATGAGTCATCCTTGCTCAGCCATACACTAATCAAGCCTCTGATTATTTCAATTAAGCAATTACGGTTCACTGAGAGTCTGGCCTGGCCTGACTGCTGCATGCCCTTGGGGGTGGAGAAACAATGACACAATAAGACAGCTGTGTAGGACCACTCTGAGAGAGGGTGATAACCTGTAATGTTGACCTGTAAGAGCCTGGTTTGACCACAAACGGAACACGGAGTGGAATTTAAGGTCATAGGAGAGGCGTGTCTCTTGAGACGAGTAAGGTCTGTGCATTTAGCAAGCCTCATCATGGACAGGCAAGAGCATTTTTAATTAAGGACATGAAAGCAGCGTAGGAGGGGGAATTCATTGTCAATTCTAACATCTTCTGACTCATGGAGTGTTGGAAAACGTGCTTCTGGGAAATAGGCTTAAAATAGGGAAAAAATGTCTGTACAATGTGGCAAATTGATCATATTCTGTTTCATTTGCACTAGTTTATTTTCATTTCTGTATTATTATTATTATTATTTTGTATATATAAATATATATATATATAATATGTTGCATTGTTGGAGGACATTTTCATTGCCATAACTATACTGTAGCTACGGTGCATATGATAATAAAACCCTTGACTCTTGAATCTCATTACTTTCGGTTCTGAATGAATTCAGCTTTTGTTTAGGTCGTTGATATGTGAAGGAAACATTTTTCACACACTGAAACTTACCACAGTATAAAGAAAGGCTTGACAGCTACATATCTGGGAACTTGAAAGAAAACATCACTTACGGCTCTTGATGACTTCTGGCTCGCTGTAAGCGCCCGTCACGGTGCTCTGGGTCAACCATACGGGCCTCTCCTTGGGCGCCTTGCCTTCATTGGCCAGTCTCTGCTGCTCTTCCTGCTCCTCCATGCTGATCACCACATTCTGGGTGTACAGGTCACCGTAGGACGAGCCTCTGTTGGACCAGGCTTCACGGTGCGGACCAGTCATTCCAGCGGCTAATGCAGCACGTTCCCGGCTGGAGGAGAGATTCAGTAAATATCCTTTAAACAATTATCTCCAACAGTGCTTAAAAATGTAGAATAGAGAGTGATAAAGGGCAAGCTAGAAATGTTTCATTACTGCAGCGTAATAGAATAGAATTCCACTGTGGCACAAACAGTCAGTGGATACAGTATCACTGAGGCTATTCCTGCTGTTAACAGAGGTGAACCCCCATTTGTTTTCAGTAAATCTGCTCAAGGATGTGACTCTTGAGGATTGGCGTAATGACTTCTGAGGGGAATATGTTTTTATGAGTAAAAAGTAGAGGTTGGTTAGAAGCTCACCTCTGTCTGAGGGCGGGGATCTCAGCGGGCTCCGGCTCCAGCAGGTCCTGGGACAAGTTGACATCTTCGGTCTCGCGTAGCAATGCGTAGATGGGTTCGATCTGCTCGTTGAAGCGTGCCACCTGTGTCCTGCCGTCAGAACACACCGACGCATCCTCTTCTACCTCCGTCTGGCAGAAGGTGCAGCGAAATGTACCTGAAGGTTAGGAGAGAACCATGTTAAATAAAAGCACCATGGAACTTATCTGGCCAAAGCACGTACCCCTTTCCAAGCTGTTTGACAGAATACCTTTGTATTGCTTTGAAGACCTAACTTACATTTCTGTTGGTAAAACTAGTCAAGGCGAATCTCCTTAT
This sequence comes from Notothenia coriiceps, assembly GCF_000735185.1. Lineage (NCBI taxonomy): Eukaryota > Metazoa > Chordata > Actinopteri > Perciformes > Nototheniidae > Notothenia > Notothenia coriiceps. The sequence continues at coordinate 6,751 of NW_011345018.1, forward strand.
CCAACCTCTTTTCAAAACAACCAATCAGTTTATCTTTTCCTTCACCTCTACAAAGCAGCTAAAGATGCATTCAATATTGACTGGACTGGACTGGACTGTGGAACAGAACAGCAGCATGTGCAGCAGCATGGATGCTAACGTACAAAACTGACCCTTGTGACATGCAGCATGACGTAATTTGGGTCACATTAACTTACATATGTAAGCCGAAAGTATGAAATTGCTTTTACCAACAATCCTGGGACATGCATATAGGTCCATTTGTTTTATTTTTACCATGGCTATACAGTTATTTCACAAAAACCATTTGCAGAAGTTAGCCCACTTGGGAATGTGAACCACCAAACACACCATTATAAACATGTGTCTTTCCTGTATAAAATCTCTCACACATTGCATGAAAAGGGCTATTCAAGAGGTTAAAGGTATGCCACAATAACACGCTGCTATTTGATGGAATTCAAGGGTTTAATATATGCAACTATAAAAAAAACTGCATTGTTAATGACAGTGCAGGCAGATTTCTTCAGGGGATAATCTTTGCATTGGGTGGTATTTTCAAAAGCTTGTGGACCTGCTCCCTACCAGAGAAGGGCATGATGGGCCATCTGTTTCTCTGGCCAATTTCAGTTTTTCGAACTGCTCCAGCATTATACAGAACCCATGCCTGCCATGCGTGTTGTATGTGTGTACCACAATAGAGACAGCAAGAGAGACATCAGAGCAACTACAGGTAAAAGGAGATAGATTGTAAAAGAAAGCCACATTTTAGGCAACTGTTTCTCAGGAGAAACCTTTGGTGGACCTACATGTCAGTGTGAGAGTCCTACAAAGAAACAGGTACAGTCACACAGCAAGGTGTGAAAATTCAAAGCCAAAGGGTTTCAGCCCTGCTTTGTGGGTCAGAATGAGCTAGAAGAGCTGCTATGTCATTTCCTATTCCTTCGAGGTCAAACTGAGTGTTGCTGGCCCTGAAGAAACAGCCAGTCCATCAGACCTCCACTGTGTGAGCTCCAGTTATTCTTTCTGTCAGGGTGCAGGGTTACAGCCTGCACAGCATGATTTAATACCAGTATGTTGAAACAAGAGACAAAGTGTGAGAAAAAATATGCTAGATTTTATAAAGGTGTCATCACAAAAAAGTCAGGAACCAGGAAGCTGACTTTTCCGTCATTTCAGTTATAATATCAATTTCTAGCTTCTAGATTTACATCTTGTCCCTAAAAAAAAAAAGTGATATATGCCTGCATGCTTACTTTATTATAGAATACCTAAGAAGACATTAGCATGTTGTCTAAGGATCTGGGGAGTCCATTATGTTATATTATATGATTTTGGTGTATTATAACGTTTATAATAATAAGTAATCGTAGGAAACATAATTATTAAACCAGTTCATGTTGGCATATATGTAAAGATGAATTTGTCGGCATCATAGTCAAATCAACTACATAAGAGATTTCAATATAAAGGCCCAATCCCAAACCACACACTACACACTACCCCTCCGTTTGCACGTTCGCGCGGAGGGTCCGCCACATTAAGTGCTGTTCCAAACCAACGAGTGTGCAGCGGTGTGGAGGGGGAGTGGGCTATCAAGCCCTCAAACAGCGAGTCTGCAGCGGTGCTGACTTGAGACCGGTCTCTACCTGACCGGAGTAAACGCTGTGTGTGTCCGTCAGGAAACACGCTGTTTACAAGTAGTTCCAGCAAACATCCACTGATAAATTGCGATGTTAACAACCTCATGATAACCTCATATGTTTTTACCTTAGGATCATACCTGTGTTTAGTCTAGAAAAAGGCAAATGTGTGCATTTTATTATAAAGTTGCGTATACAGACTGTTGCAAAACCTAAGAAGCTTATAAACATCAGGTTCAAACCTAAAAGAGCTTTACAAAAAAGTAATACAATTAAAGATGTTTGGAGTAATTTTTTGTCTAAGAGATGCTGATTTGAAACCGTTGTTACATACAGTTATGGCATTTCCTGTTTCTGCCGGAGAGAGGGGAGTTTGTCCCAAAGCTTGCCGCTGTATCTACTCCCTCCATCTGACAGGAGGGAGCCTCGTTGAGCTGCGAGTGTGGCTACAGACGGAGTTCACTCCGTCACGGAGGGGTAGGGTGTAGGGCGTGGTTTGGGATTGGGCCAAAGACACATTACATCCCTTAAAAATCTGGTCTCTGCTGACATCAAGTGGTTAAACCTATCGCTTTGCTGCAGGCGAGTATATATGGACTCTGGACATCACTGTTGTCCCCGAGTCCACCTGTCAGTGGTTCTGCGTGAGGTCAAAGGTTAAACAGGCTTTAAACATTCAACCGGAGATGGGAGCATAACACTAGGCTTTAGACTGATGCCGCATTTCAAACTCTTGTGTGGCAGAAGTACTCTGTGTAGCCTAGCAACAGTGCTGGCTGACCGGTGAGCAACCTTCATATTGGCAGACAATGCGAGCACAGTTGGTGCTTGATTGTGACCGACTGACAAATGAATGCAGTTTATGAATGAACACAGATTTGAGTAAGGGCTCTCTTTAAAGACACATGCCTTATCACAAGCATTGATATCCGTTTAAAAGTACATATTCATGTTAATCTGCCAAACAACCTAAAGTAAACCTGTATCATCATTATTCAGATACTAAATGAGTGTTTGACAGCTGGCATCAGATTTCACTTCAATGATGTTGTTGTGATAACAAGTCATTTGAAATACGCTTAAAGACATGTGGAAGCATTGTACTTTAAGAGAATACAAACTTTAAAAAGGGCTCTTAAAACAACCCAAAAAGTATTAATTCACCTCTTTAAAAATTGGACAGATTAGGCAAACTAGCAGATATATGAATTGGAAAATGTTAACTTGTTGATAAAGTATCCTAGGTTGACTACATGTATATACAGTGGGGCAAAAAAGTATTTAGTCAGCCACCAATTGTGCAAGTTCTCCCACTTAAAAAGATGAGAGGCCTGTAATTTTCATCCGAGGTATACCTCAACTATGAGACAAAATGAGAAAAAAAAAAAATCCAGAAAATCACATTGTCTGATTTTTAAAGACTTTATTTGCAAATTATGGTGGAAAATAAGTATTTGGTCAATAACAAAAGTTCATCTCAATACTTTGTTATATACCCTTTGTTGGCAATGACAGAGGTCAAACGTTTTCTGTAAGTCTTCACAAGGTTTTCACACACTGTTGCTGGTATTTTGGCCCATTCCTCCATGCAGATCTCCTCTAGAGCAGTGATGTTTTGGGGCTGTCGCTGGGCAACACAGACTTTCACCCCTCCAAAGATTTTCTATGGGGTTGAGATCGGAGACTGGCTAGGCCACTCCAGGACCTTGACTCCCTCCAAAGATTTTATAAGGTTCAAATAGGCTACAACTACTGTCACAA
>NW_011345019.1:0-1988 GCF_000735185.1 Notothenia coriiceps
CGTCTGTGTGTGTGTGTCTGTGTGTGCATGCGTGTGTGTGTGTGTGTGTGTGTGTGTGGGGGTGTGTGTGTGTGTGTGTGTGTGTGTGTGTGTGTGTGTGTGTGTGTGTGTGTGTGTGTGTGTGTGTGAAATAGACTGTATATAGGATGTCAGTCACAGTAACTTTTCTTACTGCAAGCATGGAGCCCTTGACAAGAGACTCAATCAGCAGCACTAAAGCCTGCTCTGCCTCTGCCACACTACTTTTGTGTCGACTAATCTCCACTGTAGGATGTAGAGGAGCCATTTGATATTGTCTTCCCCGGTGTTTTTCATTATCACCGTCTTACTGCAGCCTGCCGGTGGCATTACCTCCACATTAGTGAGCTTGACGGGACTAGAATCACCACACAATCCTGTCACAACCTCCCATCTCTGCTGTAACACCTACTCAAATTTCAAAGCCCCTCTGCTTCTTCTTATTTTTGTTCTGCTTTGAGGAGGATCTGCAGCAGGGTCATGGACAATATGATGTGGGAAATTGCAGATATGCCCATTGCAGTTTAACAGAATCCAAATTGCATTTTAGCTGAAAATGGGGTATAAAGAACTTGTCATAGACACAAAAGCAACATTTCCATTAGAAGACTGAAAATAAAATGCTCTATGTTTTCTCCTAAATCTTTTTTACTAATACCCCTCTTCTCTAAAATATTGAAATCAGCTTTATATCTCCACTCTTTTAACTTATTGTGAACACAATCCTTTTTTATCATCTTCCCTAAACACAATGGACTGTACAACAAGTCCAACAGCTTCAACAACACCAAAATCAAAGCAGAGGGATTAAATGTTTCCCTATTAACCCTTCTTCTGAATTGTCCCTGTTCTCTTCTCTTTCTAGTTTTAGTTCCTCCAGGTCTCTTGGCCTTGTATTGAGAACTGTTCCGTTTTTCCCGCTACAACAATACTAAGCTATGTAGGCTAAACATTATTTCTACTTAACTTTAACATGTTAACAGTGTTCCTGTAAGAACATTAGCATGATGATGTTAGAATGTAGTCCAGCTAAGCTTCACAGAGCAGCTAGCATGGCTGGAGATATTGTTTTACAGTGGCGGCCGGCCCATAGGGGCGCTAGGGGCGCCGCCCCCCCTCTTCCCACATGTCCCAAAACAGCAACATGTATCCACCCTGTCATGGACAAAATGCAAAGAGCAAATACATTTTAATTACATAGTGATTATAAAATGTACATTTTCAGAAAGCTATAGTTCCTTTCTCAACAATATATTTCAGTTAATGGAAAAAGTATTTGGATAATAATGAAATTATGGCAAACTATTTGTACCAAGAGCAATACAAATACTTATTTTATACATAAACATGTGTCCCATCCATCGACTGTATAGAGTGGCGAAGTCACGCCCATCTACTTCCGGTCCATGGGACCTTATTTCGGAAAGATTATTAATTTAAGTCAATCAAGAGAGAAAACTTATCTTTCGATCCCGTTTGAATTGTACCATGGATTACACATATGTTGTTTGTCAATCTTAAAAAATCATTTCCATGTCAAGTTTGTCTTAAAACTGTTGAAATATAAGACTATGAAAAATACGCAACTAGAAAGACTACAAATCCCAGAGTCGCTGTTTGGAGTTTGGAGTGTGACTGGTTGTGGACAGGTGTCTTTTATACTGATAACGAGTTCAAACAGGTGCCATTAATACAGTTAACAAGTGGAGGACAGAGGAGGCTCTTAAGAAGTTACAGGTCTGTGAGAGCCAGAAATCTTGTTTGTTTGTAGGTGACCAAATACTTATTTTCCACCATAATTTGCAAATAAATTCTTTAAAAATCAGACAATGTGATTTTCTGGATTTTTTTTTCTCATTTTGTCTCTCATAGTTGAGGTATACCAAGGATGAAAATTACAGGCCTCTCATATTTTTAAGTGGGAGAACTTGCACAATTGGTGGCTGACTAAATACTTTTTTGCCCCACTA
>NW_011345020.1:0-3551 GCF_000735185.1 Notothenia coriiceps
CGATCTGCTCATCTCTCATCGAAAATAATACACAGGGGGCGGACTGGCCATCTGTGTGTTCTGGAGAATCACAGAACGACAGCCGTCATTATTATTATGCGGTTCAAACCAATTATTTAAATTTGTTTTAACCGCATCATGTAGGCCAGTGGTTCTCAAACTTTTTCTGTCATTCCCCACTTTGAACAGGTGGCCCTTTTCAAGCCCCACCTGTTCCTCATCGCTCCAATAAAATGGTAGGCCAAGCTTAAAATGGTCAAATGTATCGTTCTATAACAGGGGTCTCCAACCTTTTTTAGGATGAGAGCTACTTTCAAAAAATAAAACAAGTCGTGAGCTACTTTTACTCCTCTTTTTTTGTTTTTTTGCAGAGTATATATTTAGCACATTTGAACATTATATGCTTACCTTTAACCTTTGTGTGCTGTTTGGGTCTGTGGGACCCGTTTTCAGAGTTTACTAAAAGAAAATGTATGCTTTAATTATTTTAACCTGCTTTATTTGGGGGTGGACCTCACCTCCTCTAGGGAGGTCCGGGGGCATACAACCCCGGGAAGATTGTTTTTTTTAAATGTTGAAGTTAAAAGCATCAATCTGGTGCACTTTGAGCACAAAATGAATTTATGGATACAGCTCTCAACACTCAGATGAAAGGGAGCTGTATACTTTTCAATAATCCAAACATCTTAAGAATATGATCACAACCAATAGAAAATCATTTAAACTTGTTTATTCTTATTTTATGTTACCTAGTTAGCATTCTTTCCTTTTATTTATGCATATTTTACTAATCACTCCCCTTTTAAACTTTTTTTTTTTTTACTGTCCTATAGCACACATTGGAATGATTTCTTACTTTATTTTTCACAACTAGGCTATATTAAATAGATAAAGGTGTGCTCTCTCTAGCTCTCTCGCTCTCTGTGTCGCTCGCTCACAGAGGCTGTGTGCTCCTCCGTGGCGATGATGGCTTGCGTTAAAAATAAAAAATAAACATAGGCCTATTTGTAAAGTGGGGGGACACAAACGGGATTTCGAAAACTGTCACGCCGCAAACACCGCTGTGAAAGTCCACAGCCATTGCGAGTCTCCGGTTGTAACAGTCCACTACCGCCCGCAAGGACCCAGGTTCGATTATGGCCTGAGATTTAAAAAAAATATTTTTTTAAATCTCCCGTTCATCGCGTCCACCTATCACATCTATGCGCCCCACACTTTGAGAAAATCTGCTTTACAACAAGGACTGGGTATATTGATTTTGAAGAAAAACACTAATTTTTAAGTCAATAAAATCTTTTTCAATTAATATTGGGAGTCAATTCGTTTGTTTATTTAGTATGTGCTTCTAACCAGTTGTTATAATGATAATAATTTAGGCTGATCAAGGACAGGTTCCTTGAACACAACACGAGCCTAACGTGTCATCACGTGGTATATGTCTTGTCTGACAGGGATGCAGTGCTCACGGAGAGCACCAGAACGCCGGTCCGTCACTTCAAAAATTGCAGTACCCATAAGGAGCTGTACACATGCCGCAGTTTTTGCGTGGCTGTGTCTTTAGTTGTAAGCCCAGTGGCGATCTGTTCATCTGTCATACTGACCATACAGTCATTAACTTTGTTGTTATTAGAATCTGGTTAGCTAGCTATGCTAACGAATATAAGAAGTCTAACCATGGCTAGAAGTTAATCTGTGAAGATGAAACACAGGACACAGGCCTCCTCGGCCTATTTATAGAATGACTGGTCGACTTGGCTTACAGTAAGGCGCTGCATCAGCAAAACTGCTCACCTCTGGATAGAAGAACTGAGTGGTTATCAGAGCATCCGGGGCTGTGCCATCCTACTGTTGAATGGAAATAAACACCCTTACACCAAACGTACACGTGTCTGAGCCTTTGAACCACATCCTGGAAGTCATATCATGATGATGCAGAGATAGCTGTGGGCTCACTGCTGGGGGGGCTCATCTGCATGTTGCACCTTGTTCACATCTGCACATTTGCAGAAAGATGCAGAACCCACAATCTGAAATCCACAGTTGGTAAAGCGTCTGTTCTTTGTCACTCTAGACCTCTAGTTTGTATCATAGGGTATTTCCTTAGCCTTGTAACGATAAACCTGAGGCCTTTGTACCGAACATATATCTCTAGCAGTATCAATGAAAGCATTAACTTTGAAATGCTCATCAATGTCTTTACTAATAACATGTGATTACAATGCAGTGTTTGTTGAAGATCAATGTTAAATATTTGAGATCATTGGAAATTACAACAATGAATTCTAACAATGCTTCATTTCCTCCTGTTATCCTGATTCAGCATGGCAGCAGTCTCAGATGTGGATTTTATAAATAGAAAGTTTTTTTTAGTGTTGACTTTCTGAAGGAACTGATGTTTGAAGCTGCTCTTCAACGTAGGATTTTGTCTTTCTCTATCTCAGCATGTTTCCTCTTTTTCTTGTGAGAACAAGCACACTGAACACAAATGTAAAGACAACACTTTTGTTTTTGCTCCCATTTTTCATAAGCTGAAATCAAAGATCTAAGACTTTTTCTATGTACATAAGAAGAGGCCTATTCCTCTCAAATATTATTCACAAATGTGTCTAAGTCTGTGTTAGTGAGCCCTTCTCCTTTGCCGAGATAATCCATCCACCTCACAAGTGTGGCATATCAACATGCTGATTAGACAGCATGCTTATTGCACAGGCTGGTCACAATAAAAGGCCACTCTAAAATGTTCACTATTATCTTGAAAAATACATTTACTGCTGTAGGAACAGAGTAGCTGCAACATGAGGTGATGGTGGTGAAGGAACGGCACAACAATGGGCCTCAGGATCTCCTCACGGTATCTCTGTGCATTAAAAATGCCATCAATAAAATGCTCCTGTTTTCGTTGTCCTTAACCTACGCCTGCCCATACCATAATTAGGGCTGTAGCGATACACTAATCTCACGATACGATACACGATATTGAGCTCACGATACGATATATATCACGATATTCAGCCAACGATACGATTCGATATAATTCGATACACTTACATCATTTTCTGAAAGATTTTAAAGGGACAGTGTGATTTTGGTGACATCTTGTGAGTGTTCCATTGACTTGGATTGAATTAATTCAACTGAAAACTGAAAGCATCAATTATACAATATATGGCTCTGACTAGACAGAGAGTCTACAGCTTGCAAATGCTGGACAAAATGACTCAAAAGATGTGGTGAGAAAATTTGTTTCATTTATTGAAACAGTGCCAACTGTAGCTTACAAGCCTTTGAAACGTAAGTACATAAAGTGCAGTATCACAATGGACAATGGAGAATTAAAAGGTGCAGCAGGTGGCCTGTTCTGAACAGATTCTTTTACAGCATTTTTAAATTAACACAGAATATGAGGTAGCCAATAATTCAAGTCACTAAGAACAACATTTAATGTAAAATGTACCTGCCAATAATTCAAGTCCAAAGGAGTAACATTTAAGCCAAAAACACTAAACAGAAAGGCTCCTCTCTACATAACTGCATCTACATTCTCTTCAGAT
>NW_011345021.1:0-2777 GCF_000735185.1 Notothenia coriiceps
TATAATAGAACAATATTGTTTATGTACACATAAGAAGTTAAAGTAAAAATGCAGCAAAAAATAAAATATAATACAAATATTTATAAAAACATGAAATTGAAAAAAAAGTTATTATTAATAGTAATATAAAGATAATAAGTTAAAGTAAACATGTGCAATAAGAAGATAACACAAAATAGAATACAAATATGTAGTTAAACATAAGAAGTGTGCACATTGCACTTCAATAAATATGTAACAATGTTTACATTCGATGTGAAAGTATTAATAAGATATTAAATAATCTAATGATAATCCTGAAATTAGTGTTTCACGGATGAATTACTGCACAGGTGCTAAAGCCTAATTGTTGTCCACAGTTCGAGTGCAGATGAATAATGAAAAGATGCTCCTCTCTGTAAGGGGATGTGAATGAACAGCTCTCAGATGTTGTGGCTGATTTAAATGTGAGATGGATCATCAATCTTGTCGGAGATGCAGATTTCTCGCTGACTGACGGATCCCTCTGCTGCTCCTCTCTCCGTCCAGATGTTGCTTTTTGTTGAGGGTAGTTTGGGATTGTCTCAACACAATTTTAAAGACAAAGTTTAATTTGAAAAGACCTTATGCATATAACACGGACATAGACAGAAGATAGAGCATAATATCTATAGACATTGTTCCATCATCACACAGCAGCCCTTGTTAATATATATTTGCACATTTCTCCACGATGCCTCATTGTTCTGTCTCTGAGGGGGAAAAGTGTTACTCTCTATTTGAGACACGTTGTCGTGTTAGCAAGTCATCAGGTTCAGGCTTGGTGCAGATCTTCTACATCAAGTGTGAAAAAGACACTGTTCGTTGTAGCTACTGTACTTGATTGGAGACACTCTTTTAGTCAATAGAAAATAAGAACAATATAGGGCCGCATGATTTGGGCAAAAAAAAGGGATTGCGAATAATTTGACTGATATTGCAATCGCGATATGAAATCATTTTTGCATCATATTCTCAATATCTTTGAGAAAAAATCATTAAAATGATAATGGTTGCATCTTTGAAAAGATTATTTACCAAAAGAGATGTTTTTCAAATTCTCCAGAATACAATTTAGTATGAGTAGTACTTTGTAGGTCTGATATCACTATAGCTCCAAAATACTTCATTCAAAATGCTATTAAACAAACATTTAGCCTTTATTTTAATTTTAATTTTTTTTCAGTTAGAAAATAAACAGACATTGCTCCAGATAACAGAAAAAACAACAAAACACGTAACAACAAACAACTAAACAAAACATAACGGGGGGGGGGGGGATGCAAGGATGACTTCCTAAGACAGCTGATTGTGACACACACAGGAGATGCCATATTGACAGGGTCAGATAGGAGAGCTGCGGACAGTGAACCGTAATCCTCCTGTCTCCCCTCAAAACACATTTAGCCTTTAACCGATATTCTTCTTCCTAATATTTTGATAATATTTTGAGTTATTGCGAAGCCCTAGAACCTTGGAGGCTTTCCTTTAGTGTCCAAAGTTGTAGCATGACTTGTAAGAGATCATTTACCGACGTTGAAATGTTGATGCAGAAACAATATACGATGCTGCTCTAGTATTCATGAAATACCATCTGTTAATTATTTATAAATGTACTTGACGAGTGATTGGAAGCTAACCTGACATTGAGAAGACTGTCGTCACATTTGAGGCTGGAGGTGTGAGGAAATGTGTTACCCCTAAAGGTCAACAAACAACCTGTCAACATTCATAATAATAATTGACGGGTTTGCTGTACATAGTTTACCGGAACCTGCTCGGTATATTCCTTTTAGTTTTATCAAAGGAAACTCGGAGGAAACGTTTCTCATCACTGACATTAAGTTTGACACATTTCTCTCCAGTCACTTGTCACATCACTGCACAAAGTTTTGGCTTTTTCTGGAACTTTTCTGGAAACTTCGGCCGGCTGTTCCCTACAGTATCAGTTGTCAAAGTGTGGCATGTCATTGTTGGAGAGCTGAAGGACAGAGAGGAAAGCAGAGTCTCTCTCAGAATAACAGATTCCCAGATGCCGAGGTTCAGTTGTTTTAACTCCTGCTGGACCAGAAACATCCTCATGCACAAACTTAATCTGTGGACAATATGTGAGTGTATATACCGTAATTTTCGGACTATAAGCCGCGCCTTTATTCCCATTTTTCGACGCTGCGGCTTATATAACGGTGCGGCTAATCTATGGATTTTTACAGCTAACGGCCACTAGGGGACCTCCTAAATCTATGGATTTTACAGGTTACAGTCCACCACCTTTAACTCTATGGGCTCTATGGCCGGTCCGCGGACCCCCACCTTTAAGCGGCGGGCTCCAGCAGGAAAAGCTGGAGGCCGGAAAAGAGTGAGACAGGTAGCGCGCAAAAGTAAAAGTGGAACCGAGAGTGGTACGAGAGACAGAACGAGAGCAAGACAGACAGACATTACGAGAGCGAGACAGTTTGTCCCCGTACCACTGGTTGAAAACCACTGCTGTAGATCACTGCCGGTACGTGCGCTGGGAGCGCACCGTTTAAGTTTGAAAGTTGAAAAGTTTGTGTGTCTGAAACGCTATGTGATACAGTACAGTTTACACAGTACATGTTCTGTAGCTACTATTGCACTAAATGCTAACACTTGAATACGTTATGCAAATATGCAACTTGTTTGTTGAAATGTTAATAAATGGGAGCTTCCTCAAACAGCCATCTCTTTCCCGACAATCCCCTCTGTGCACGAACCCTTACATATGGTAATTAAACATT
>NW_011345022.1:0-2488 GCF_000735185.1 Notothenia coriiceps
TTTCGCTAAGGGGTCATTTAGATGCTTCTTATGAGACTTGTGTTTTGTTTTGGTAAAAATTGTTTATATCGTCAGTTAGCTGAGATTATTTCCGTTAATCTGGTATAACACATTAATAGGTTCTTAAATATTAAGATTCCCAGTGTCGTGAAAAAAAAAAAAAATAATAATAATTTACAATTTTTTATAAATAATTATAAATAAAATGTGAACTTTAATGCTACGATGTATGTAAAAACAGGTATGAAATACTATATGACAGAATAAGAATACAGTTTAAAAGGGGAGTGATTAGTAAAATATCCATAAAGAAAAAGTAAATCTGCTTACAGTTCTGTTTCATATGGGTGTTGAGAGATGTATCCATAGATCTCACCAGATTGATGCATTTAACTTCGATTGAAAAAAAAAAAATCTTCCCGGGGGAGCATGCCCCCGGACCCCCCTAGAGGATGTTTGGTAACAGTCGCGGGTGCACTGTGTATTTGCGTGGGGAGTGTTGCAGTAGAAGATTCCACTGTAGCGACCGGTACATTAATGGAAAACCCTAAATGTTTGAGCACCCTCTATGAAACGTCAAGCTACCCCACAGCACCCCCAAAAGACAATCTTCGGCCGCGGCATATGACGGTTTTGTGTGCCCTCCCATGAAAATCATATGCCCTACCTGTAGATTTGTTCTAGCGCCGGGTCTGATTATGATTATTGATGCATTAATGTTAATCATTCTGTATGAGCTAATAATCTGTAGCTTTAAAGTAAGTAACGCTGATGAATGAAAGTAAAAAGTAAATATTTGGGTATGAAGTAGCATAAAATGAAAGTACTCAAGTAGAATATGAGTAACTCAACACTGAAAAAACTGAAACGATTACTTAAATGAAAGGTGTCAACAGATTTATATTTATAACAGTATCAGGTTCATTGAAAGCAATAATATTAAGTTGAACCTAATATTTTGTATTCAAACTTAATATTATCACTTTCGACTAACCTAATACAGTTATGTGAAATCTGTTCACATAATACATTTATTTAAAGTCAACATTACAGTTTTCTTCAGTGAATATTGTACAATTCTTTAGTAAATGTATTTAATTTCTGCCTCTGATTTGAAATATTACCTCACAATTTGTTTTAAAGGTTGTTGTTTGGCTCAGACTACAACCTCCAGCTCTTTTTGGAATAGCGATACTGTCAATGGCCATCTTGGTCCTCTTCCATAAATTCCCTGAAGGAACCAGAACTCCTGATTGTTTCCTTACTGGAAGTGTTTTCACCTTCTTTTTAAAACTATAAAACAAATTGCCTTTGTTTCCACTTCAGATCAAAAAGCCAGAGAGCGAGCCTGTCTTCCCATTGGGAGCGGCTCTGATTCTCAGTCAGGTTTTATAAATAGATTTACAAAGAGCAATACTCGTTTTATTTCAACATGATTCATCACTGCTGCAGCAAGCCCATATTTAGAACTTTGATTTTTTTTTAGACAGCAATGGTTAACTATTTACTAGAATCTTTCATGAGTATGAGTGTGGAAGAAACTAGAATTACAGTGCTTCAGATGTACCTGCATCCTCACATCAGTTGATTATAATCAGCGGGTCACATCAGGAGTAGCAAGGTTAGTCTGGTTATTAACCATAACTGGACCTATGGAGGAGATAACTAGCTTGACCCGCTTCCTTTCTGTAGGGCAGGGTAAACACAGGAGGTGACTCAGCAGCTGTTAGAATGACATGACGAAATGAACATTAGCTCTCACTTTCAGAGTGGAGTATAAGCTTAACACCTGTTTTTTCTTAAAGGTAAAAGTAGATTTATCACTAACAGTTGATAGCCAATAGTATTCAGGCTTGTTGAAAAGAAGATACATATGTTATTTGGATATTTCTGTTTCAGTTTGACTTTGGGTAAAGTAGCTAAAGAGGTGAAAGAAATAGCTCCACAAAGTCAAAATACTAGTGAAATTCCTGCATCGAAAATGTTACTTGAGTAAAAGTATGTCAGAATAATTATCAAAGACAAATAGAGTTGATCCAATATCTCATAATGAAAAATCTAAAATGACTCTGAAAATAACACCCAACAATCTCAAAACAATTTAAAACAAATTAGAAAATGACCTAAATGTTCATAAATGACAATTAAATTATATCAAGCTCTAACTTTTTGCTAGTTAAAGTCACAACAAAACATAATATTAAATAGGTAACTAGCAACTTAAAAAAAAAATGAAGTGAAGTATTGCCATGAAAAGAAAACATCAAAGTTAAGTACCAACAAATCTAAGTAAATTAATAATATATTTACTTAGTAAATAAGTAAATGTACTTTTATACATTCCATAAATGAGAAGCCATCACTGAAGTTTTAACAGTTCTTTAGATGAAAACGACCCTAATGTTTTTAATCGTTCATACAGCTGCTTGAGAGTTATTGATTCTGAGGTTTCTGTGATTCTGGCTGTTTCTTCTTCTCTCTGGTTTGA
>NW_011345023.1:0-5536 GCF_000735185.1 Notothenia coriiceps
CTACGGCTCACAGTCCAAGCCCCTACTGACTGCCATAGATTTAGTCACAAATTTTGCTCTCAGAGTGCACCAGATTGATGCATTTAACTTCAACATTTACAAAAAAATCTTCCCGGGGGAGCTTGCCCCCGGAACCCCCTAGAGGAGGTGAGGTCCACCACCTGCCCACACCCCCTGTTAAATTGTCTCACCCACATTGAGGATGCTTCCTACGCCCATGTTTTATTCCATGTGTCAAGTCAGGCAAATTGGGTCCAAATGTTATTGCATCAATGATCTGTTAACATTAAAATCACTAAATATATGCTGTAACTATTTTGCTCTAGGCAACTCAAGGGCTCAGGTAATGTGATTACTATATGAATAATGGTCCAAAATAACATAAAATGCATAGGGTTTTTTGTTAAGTAACATACTTTCGTCGCCGGCCGGCCGATACATGCCGCGCATTAAGTGGGTCTGTCTGTCAATTAATCCCCGGGCCACTTTTTCCCCCCAGTCCGCCCCTGGCTGTAGCTCTGCATAATCATACATATTAAAAAGCAGCGAGAATGGACTCACCTCGACAAGGTCATGGCAGGAGAGGGGGAGTTTGATTACTGGAGAAAAGGCGTATTGTTTGGAGAGCCGTAAATCTTCAGAGAAACAGCTGCTGATCCTGGATCACTAAAGCTAACAGCACTTCAATTTCCTTTCAACGACAAAATACATACTACAGTGTCAGGCTCAGGGAGGAACAAAATAAATGGAAGGGCTTTGTTGTAGATTTCAGAGAAACTAGCTATGTTAGCCTTTAGCTTGGACTCTGCTTTAATTTGGTGTTAAACTTTCTGATAGGGAAGAGCCTGGCCGCGGTGCTGTCTCTGGTTATTGTTATCAGGGTTGGGAACTTTACTTAACCCTTGTACTGTATTCACATTTCACACCCAATGTTACTGATTGATTAACGATGATTGATGTCAAAAAAAAAAAAGAAACATATTAAGTCCCTAATATGTATTTTCTTTATCTTCTTTCTTAACGATAAATGTAGCATTTATGATTCATATTTGCAAATACTCTCTGCTAGATCATTTTTAACAATGGTAGTTTCATTGTTTTTTTGTGATAAAGTTATAATTTGTTAAAATCCACATCCAAAATAATAAAGCTGTAGGACATTTATGTTTGCATCCCCCTTTGTGTGTGATTAATAGCAGTGCTCAGGCTACTCTTTCCGTTCAGCAGGTAGCTGGTGAAGGCTGTGCTCTCGCTCCCGCTCTCGGTTACGTTGCATCCGGCTACCTCATTCATGTTGCGTCTCTTGAGCCCGAGGACGGCCATGACCGCTGCCCCTCTTGCCTTGGCCTCGAGCATTTGAGGGAGGGTCTCACGCAAAGCACCTGCATGAACTGTAGCTTCATGCCTTGGGCGCTCAGAGTGGCTAGAGTCGCAGGGGTGAAGCGTTTGGCAGCAGCCACACCTCTCCTCGTCACAACTTCCTCCAGCTCAGTCTGGCCGTCCCCGGCGACTTGATGGAGTGATGGCTATGGGTTCACCCCCCAGGTAGAGGACTAGTCGTAACGGGAACTCCCATGCAAATGTGGCTGAACAGCCTTCACTTGGACGCCAAGTGGCACAGGCACAGAAGAGTCAGAGTGTCTCAGCGGTGCCCTCACTCTCTATCCCGCTGGAGGGACAAGGCCTATTTTTTGATGGGCGTGCCCATGGGCGCCATCCCATCCTGCCAGGAGACTGTCACTGCAGATGCATGTATCTCAGGGTGGGGTGCAGTGTGGCAGGGCAGGACTGTCCAGGGTCAGTGGTCTGCCCAGGAAGGTACACGCCATGTCAACGTGCTAGAGCTTCGGGCTGTGCAGCTTGCACTCACGCACTTTTTACCCAAACTGGGGGCAAGCATGTGCTTGTTCCTTCGGACAACATGCCCACTGTTGCCCAGACTGCAGTCCCTTCTAGATAGTGGATGTTCTCACTCCACTTTGAGAGTTTAGGTGGCTGCTATTTCTGCCCGACATGTTCGGGTCGACGGCACCATGGTGGGGTGCCACAGGTCGGTGTCCCTCTTCNTGAGAGGGGCTTTACAGCAGCGTCCCCCTAGCACCCCGAGGGCTCCGGCTTAAGTGGCTGTCTACGAAGGCAGCATTTCTGCTTGCCATAACCTCAGACCCTTGTCTGATGTGAAGGTCCAAGGACAGAGGGTGTCGTATTAAATGTTATACAAACGGTCCACAAAAATATATTTCAGTTCATGTAAAGAAGAGTTAAAAAATGCAACCAAGGTAGGTATTTACCTCAAAACCAAATCTTCTTGCTCACGGTCTTCAGTCAGTGGGTTAGTCAGGTCAGTCTGGGAATTTAGTCTGGGTTCTCTGGGTGATTGTGGAGCAACCAGGTTCCTTCTCGTTTGAGAATTTGAGGGAGAAACTAGGGATTAAAAGGATTTAGCGACCTCACTTTGTTCTCTATTTACCAATGAATTTGAGTGTGGTGCTCTGAAGTTCTTGCGACTGCCTTCCTTGCTCTACTCGCCATGAATGACTGATAAGGTAGTGATTTGAATGGATGCACGAACTGGGAACGAATCACTGTCTGGGTGTACACCAGTGATGGAAACTCAGATTTTCACAGATTACAGTTGTACTTTAATCTGTTTGAGATTTTTTTAATAGCCAAGGTTAATATACTGGAGAAATATTAACCGGTCCAATCTGAATGGCTTGTTGAAACCCATTTGTCTGACCACAGCTCACAGATTCTGCCTAGGTTGCACAGTTGTTGGGTTGATAAAGACTCTAAATATGCTAATGTGTGTGCACTTTACAGTCCCCTTTACAGCACACTTTGGACTTATATTTATGTGTAAAAAGCAACAACATTTTGCATGTCGTATAAAGTAAGTCTGACCTAGTATAGAGACTGATGGTTTGTTCAGATGTGACTCCAGTGACAGCGTGCATTCTCAGTCTTTAGTTTTTATTCTTCCTTAACAGCACATTTTCTCCTGTAATGGACGGTGAAGCAGGCTGTCCATCTCCGCTGGCCCTGGAGTTATTTCTTACTGCAGCCTTACTTTGACTAAAAGAAAGACGTGTCAGGTTTAGTTTACTGCCAGCTTTTATTTTAAAACCAGTCCAGGAGTCAGAGACATGTACAAAGCAGACATGTCTTCGTCTTTTCTTCTGTCTCGAACCTTGTCTGTCTTTGAGTTTCATCAGCAGGGCAGATGGATGTTTCCATTGTTGGGAGCCTGATGGATACAGGGAATTACTGCCCATTTTGTGCTGCTCACCTTCAAAGGTTGGAGCTTGTAATCATACAGTATAAGACCACGCGATCCAATCAATGCAGCACAAGAGCATGACGGCCTTCAGCCCCCAGCTCCGGCTATGGGATGTGAAATCAATGACTCACAGAGGTCCCGCCTGGGAAACTACTCCTTTACATTTAAGATTTCCAGCGCGGTTTAATGCCGGTTGTCGTTAACAATCTTCCCGTGCTGAGGTCACCACTTCCTGTTATCCTGCTGTCAGTGGAAAAAATGTAACTAAGTAGATTTACTGTACGTACTGAAGTACTGTACTTAAGTACAATGTTAAAGGTCACATGTCATGCTTTTCCGGTTATTACCCGTCCCCTTGTGTGTTATGAAGGTTTTTCTGCATGTAAACGGTCTGCAGAGTCAAAACCCTCAAAGTACACCCTGTAGCGAGTAAAAACTCCCAAAACGCCTCGTTGGTGAAACGTCATCATGACGTCATCATCCATTTGATTCTTCCGTACTAAATGGGCCAATCCGTGGAGCCGTAACGTTAAGCCCCCGCTGATTGGTCAAAATTGACCAATCCACACACACACACTCAGTGCAGGCAGCCCTGCTGATTTCTGCTCCCTGCTGCAGGCTGATAACAGACAGTTGGGATCGCGGCAAAATTCTCTCTGCAGACCCATTCTCACAGCGTTTATCAACCTATAAACATTTTCTTACTCAATATCAAGCCACACTTGTTGTTTTATTTCGGCTGTGACTTTGTGTGTGTTCAGGTTGAGTTTGGCTGTGTTTGGCTGTGTATCGCTAAACAAGGAAATCACAGGGGGGGGAGCTGCAGCGAGCCGTTTAGTGGAGAAAGTGAATACTGCTGAATACACATACTTTACAGAGATGCTGTATGCGAAACCAATGTGAGTTTGGAAAATTGCACAGTATTTTTCTATTTTAGTCTACCTCAGCAATGGAATTATGATCAGTGGAAATGGCCATGACATGGGTCCTTTAAGGGACTTGAACTTTACTTGAGCATTTCAATTGTATACTAGTTGTACTTCTACCCCACTACAGTTCAGATGTAAATGGTGTACTTCTACTCCACTACATGTATTTAATACCTTTAGTTACTTCACAGATGTGGATGAATGATGTGAAATCTAATCAAGTGTTAAATCAGACTTTAGTTCCACCTGGAGTAAATTCACAAGCTACCCTGCAGTATACAAAGTCATTCAAACTAGCTGCACCTTTACCAGCTTTGAGAACACTTTCATGATCAATCATTATAAAACATTTCATATACTGTATATTATTCTGAAATGGACCAATCTGCTCAATGACTACTTTAACTTTTGCTACTTAAACTATATGTTGATGCTAATACTTTTCAACTTGTAACAGAGTATTCCTACACTCTTTTATTTATACTTTTACTGAATTACAATATCTGAGTACTTGCATCTCAAGGCTGGTTAATGTTATCTACTGTTGACAGGGGACGGGTTCATTAAACCTGCCGCTGTCACTCATAAGCAAGGTTATAACGGTGGAAACAAGAGGAGTCTTTAGTGAACTGCACAGAAGCTTCTAATTGGATGTTTCACACCAGTCAACCGTTGTTCTGTAGCCGCAGAGCTTCATTAGAGCTGCGTGTGACATTCAGGAGCAGGCTCATTGAGTCCGTCTCCTGACTAACAGACTGTACAGAAAACAATGTTGGGAATGTCACTTGCTGTGTACAGAAATCATTATACAGAAAGAGAAACCACTTTGTTTGTTTCCCTCTGTACTCTGCTGAAGCCTTCTGTTGCTCCATGGTTATGAGCTCATGCTCATTTGACAGGCTCTAAAACCAACAGACTGTTCTAAATTCTAGCGGTAATTTCAAAGTTTGTAGAGATGAAAAATATGTTTAAACACATTTTTGGGAAATGTGTTGGCGATGATACACATGACATACGGAATATTTCCATTTGATGGGTTTGAGTTCGGTATGAAAAAGGTTTTTGTTATCCACTTTTAAAGAAACACAAGAGGGAACTTAACAGGGTAAATAAAAGGTGTAGTCCCGTTGTAATATTGATATGTTGAAGTCTGGGTAACCCATGGACAAATCATCTTGACAAATCCCACTTGACTTGTCAAAGTCTTCCCGTAAAAAAAAGAATGCGTACGAATAAGTTTGTGAAGAGGGAGGGGCTGGGGGAGACAGAAACTCCCTCAGGAGGGAACACAGGGATTTTTGCCTTTGCAGACCATTGACATGCACAA
>NW_011345024.1:0-3119 GCF_000735185.1 Notothenia coriiceps
GATAAGTGCAGCCCTGCAATTATGTTTCTGCAATAATGCATATCATGGTGATACAGAGCAGTGGAGGAATACAGGTCCACACACAGCTCCATAGTGAGGGGTCTAGAGTTAGTATTGCATTATAAAAGCTGCATGGAAAATGCAAAACAGCCCTATTTCACCAAAAATGTTTCATGCTTGCTTGAGGTGGTTTTTGCCTTTGTTAAAAAACTGTTGATTTGAAATGCAGGAATGGTGGAAATTATAGATGTCCACGCATGAAACACCTCCATTGGACTCGTTTGTTTACTTCAGTAACATAGTGACATGACTATGTAACACTTTAGCTTCCATTGGCTAGCGCTCCGACATATTGTACAAGATGGTGTGACATTTCCAAGTGGTGGACCAATCACAAAGGCACGGGACAGCTATCCAATCAGAGCAGACTGGGCTCTGGTTTCAGACAGAGGGGGAAAAGAGGTGCTGCAGAACAGGCAGTTTGAGAAAATTAGACCTTTTTGAACATTAAAGCAGGGAAACATGTCACAGTAGCTGTACGAAAATAAACCTGAACCTGAAGATGTGCACAATATGTGCCCTTTAAGGATCTACTTTCAGGGTGACCTCTTTAAAGGCCCCTGTCAACTGTCACGGCAGGGGAAACAACTTATTGCAGCGATGAAAGAGAGAAAAAACAGCAGCTGGTGTAGAAGAAATGGGAATCAACGTTGAGGTAAGGTGCCTGTAATTATTCCTCTCAATTTAAAAGCTGTAAACACTAAAATGCATTACCCCTTGCCACTCCTGAGAAAGAAAAATATATTTCTTCTTGATATCACCAAATACCACCTGCCATGAAAATGTGCTTAAAGCTCGAGGGTGAAACTGCCAAAACACTTCTGTCAAGTCGCTGCAAATGGGGACCAGTGTTTCTGTTGCGGGCACAAACTCCATAACAGACACAGTGTGTATCTTCACATGGTAAACACGAGCCCACAGTCATTTATACGTACCTCGCTGTTCTTATCTGAACTTTTAAAAACGAAAAAAAAATGTTTCTTTAGCTGTGTTAAGTTTGGGCATTTTCATTACCGGAAATATTTTGGGGAGCAGAAAAGCAAGCGGGATAAGTTGTTTGCAACAGTGTGCATTCATCGTCTCCTCATTTCAACAAAATTCAGGTTTATTTATTCATATGTGAGATAAAAAAAGTCTATTAAAATTAGTGTACTGATACAGAGGGCCTAAAGCAAACTAGCAAATAAACAAAATGCCTTGTAGGAAAGAACACTGTCTGAGTTAGCAAGCGATGATAAGTAAGCCACTTCTGCCACACACACACACACACACACACACACACACACACACACACACACACACACACACACACACTTGACATGCTGTATCAATGTGGCAATCAGAAGTTGATTCAAATAGAGCATGCCTATTGTTGTACAGATGACATATCTTTGCATCTTTCTGAGTGTCAAAACTACAGAAAGTTGTTAAAAATGACCATTTTGGACATTGAGTGAAACAACCTAAATGTTCTTGTTTTAGGGGAAACAAACCAAATCACACATTGTGTATTCTCTATAATGTTGTGGATAGTAGTTTAAACAAAGAAAGAGAAAGGATTGTTCAGACGTTTTACTAAACTCTGACTGCATGATACCAGACTTAGGCCATTCAGTATATTGTATCGTACGTCTACTGCATATTTTAACACAGAGCCAGGAGCTTTCAAAATATGTAGCAGTGTGCTTCTCAATGTAATGATCAGATGTAAAGCAGTAGACTCAAAAAGCCTCAAGCACCCAGTTTTTAGCAATATAGGGCTTATTTTATTGGGATGCCATTTCAACATAGGAATTCAAATTGTCGTCATACAATATTAATTGAACAGTGTCTCAGCAGACATTGAAACATTCTAAGGCTATGAAATATGACACCTGAAATTAATTTAGTTTTCAAGGAGAGTTTTAATACAAATCAGTGATATTTGTTGCGTTGCATCTGTTCTAATATGCACAAATATATTTGGATAAAAAAACATGTTTAGCATCATCCTGACAAAAAAATAACTCGATCTGATTTTATTAGTGGAATATATTTATTATTATATTATACACCCAGCCAGGCCACTACCAGTTTTCTTTTGTGCCATTTTCCTGGATTTATTTGTCAATATGTACAGCGTTGCTGCCCATAGTGATAGCCCTAAACTTTAAATCTACTACCCCAGAATAAACATATGGACATGGGTTACTATTTAAAAAAAAATTGCAAATCTATTTAGGAACCTATCCATGTGAACATATTTTAAGTGGAGATGGACCTGAAATCCTCTAGGGAGGTCCCGGGGCATGCTCCCCCGTCAAAATTTTTTTTTTAAATGTTGGACTTAAATGCATCAATCTGGTGCACTTTGAGGGGGAAATAAAGAGACTACACCCATATGAAACAAAACTGTATACATTTAAATAATCATAAAATCATCAAGAACATGGCCATAACCAATAACATACCATCTCCAATATGAAAAAACATTGAAACTTGTTTATTTATTTGTTTTTGTTTCATTTATAGTTGTGAGTGTGTCTGGGCTCCTGAACCAGCCTGACCCGTCTCCCCCCTCTACCCCTGCTCCTCTTTGAGGCAGCAGCAAAGACTAGTTTTAGCTCTCAACAAGTTTTTTAAGTTTATCTTACCTTTTTTCACCTAGTTAACGTTTTTTTATCTATTATTCATGCATATTTTACTAATCACTCCCCCTTCAAATGGAAATATGTGTTTACATAAATGGTGACCAAACCGTTTGAGACCCACTGAGAACTTAGACTTTAACTCTAAACACAGTCCTTTACCTCACCTGAGCTGTAGTTATCAGTCTCTCAGTCTGACAGGAGAGGACTCTCCTCCACCTTGTTGACAGCTCATTAAATCCGTTAGCGCAGCTAGCTAGCACCAGATGCTAACAACAACACTACACGTAACCGGTGCGCGCGTTTTCTCTCTCGCTCGCTAGCGCCACACATACACACCCTCCCGAGCTTGAATGACACACAGAGACCAATCGAGGGCATTAGTGTATGATCTGTATGAAAGTGGCCATGTCGGCAGGCCACATCATGTAC
>NW_011345025.1:0-6416 GCF_000735185.1 Notothenia coriiceps
AGTAGAAAAAATAGTATTGCTACAGTACTACCTCTTTGTGTTGCATTGGAGCTCTTTAGCTGTTTTCTTTGTATGTGAGGACATTTATTAAGACTGCTATTATTGTATTCAGTAAATGCACTTTGTGATGTGCCTGGTTCAAAAAAAATAACCTGAATATTTGACTTCTAAAGCAAACAAATGTAATGCTACAACTTTGCACTTTTTTTTCAGATTCTGTTAAATTAATGCTAATTTGTTGTGTTTTTATGCACTTTTTGACCTACCTTTGTTAGATGAACAATGAATAAAAATGGCATGTTTTTCATCACAGTAATATGTGTTGGTTTAAAATGTGTCACTATCCGCTTTTTACAGGCCGCTGAATGTCTGACCCAGCTGAATTTTGTAGTTATAAAATCTGGCCCAACTGAATGTGTAATTGAATAGCCCTGGGTTAGAGTTTGCGTGGAGGACTGCACGTTTTCCCGTCAAGTTAGTATGTTATAAATCGCAAACATTGCGTAGAAACTGCCGCACGCCATTTTTTGAGCGTATATCCCTTTATAGATGAGGCCCCAGGTCTCAATAATGACTTTGGTGAGTTCACAAGTCATGACTGATGGAGGTGATGGCCAGAGCGGAAAAAGCCAAACAGTCATAAAATGTTTGTTTTTTTAAAGGGTTACTTGTATAATATACTGTTTGTCCCAGAATTGAAGTCTATAACATTAAAACACATTATCAACAGAATGTGAAGAGTTTTACGTTTTGTCAAAAAATATCTATGTATTATGTAGCAGAAACTAGCATGCTTACTGACTGCAGTGCTGTCTTAGACAATGATGGATGCCATTATCTTTCTGCCACAACACATTAGACTCAAAAGCTTCACTCAGAGTCAAAGTTAACTTGATGAGAAGGCTGGATGGCAGCAGGCTGATATATTGGATGATGTAGTAGGGTATATTGGATTTAATAAACTGCAGTTGTGTTTATGACTCTGTCTATTTCCTGAAAATGGATTTTGCATAATATTTAGCATTTATCCATGATGAAACCGTTTGCTATCAATTAATCACTAGCCTAACAGTTTCAATAATGTGTGTGTTAGAAATAAAGAGGTTTAGACACTGTTTAGAGTTAGCCTGTATTTTTTAGAGGAAGATATAGCTTTTGCGGGTTTTGATCAATGCATGAGGTATCAACAAGGAAAACATGATTTCCATCATTTTGTTATGCTTAAAGGTCCCCTATTATTCTCTTGTTCAACAATAGATTATAGCTCTTAGATACAAAACATGTTACCTTGGTTGGTTATTGGCTAATGGTTGCACAACCAAAAAAGCATTGTGACATCACAAAGTGACCAAAATGTGATCAGCTCATTTTCAGACAGGTTTTTATAAAGATGGATCAGGATATAAAGAGAGGGGGTCTTTGTCTCTGTAACTCTCTGTCTCTTTACACAGAGGGGAAAAAGTGGATTTTGCATAATAGGTGACCTTTAAATGTTTATTTTTATGAAAAAATCAATGTTTGTTAAAACATTAAAATAAACGTTATCATCCCAGCTGAATGATTAATTCCAGATGTTCTAGGTACTTTTCTGTGTCAACAGAACCTTATGTAGTTTTACTATCGTGAAATGAATGATGAACTGTGAGCAAGCAAATGTAACTCTGCCTGTTCGATCATTTGGTTTAAATGTGATTGTGTCAGCAGGATTAGAATTACATTGAGGGTCGAGTGGAGATGATGTAATGAACACAATAAAGTGACGCACGGATGACATATTTCTGGAGGCCGACCCAGAAGCATCGCAATGGGTCTCTCAACATTGGATTTTGGTATATTGCAGAAAATGATCTCTGTGGCAAACACACGTGCATGATATTTACATGTTTTGTTCAGCATGACAATCTCAACATTAACACCACTTTATGATTTTAGAAGTGTAAATGCAATCACTAGAACCGCTAAGCTAAGCTAAGCTAATGTTTGGTGCATGATGACGTCTCATTTAGACACTTGTTCTATTTTCTTTACACAAAGAATGTTAACACTTTCACCAGTGGGGTATTTACTGTAGGAAAAAAAGTTCAAATCTCTTCAGCTTGTGTTAACCACAGACCTTATTTCAGACTTCTAACCAAAAACACAAAAATCGATGATTTCGAGATGAGGGAACCGGAAATGATAGAATGCTTACTCGTTCAGGGTTTGGAGATTCCAGCATTCTATAAATGATTAGAATACGAATAATAGAACACATTTGGGAAATGTACATTACATAATGATTTGATACAGGCCTGTAATGGAAATCATTACAAAACGTTCATAATCTCTGGCACTGGGAATAGTATGACTCACCCGATAGAACAGTGTGATGGGAATTAGCCAGAAATAAAAGTTCTGAGTGTAAACCAATAAGGTCTGATTGTTATTATCATTATTGGGGGAGTTAGTTTGATTTGGAAACAAATATGTTGATGACTTTATTCAGTTGAAGGACAATTGGAGCTCCTAGAAAATGATTAAGACAGACCATTTTTAGATGTTTTATGATTCATGTGTCTTTACCAGTCACAGGTAAGCACAACAGACTCTCCCCAAGGCCAACTAAAATATTTAAAACAAGATTATAAAAATGTGAATATTGTATATTGTTATTTATTGTTAATTCTCATAGTTGTTGCCTGTAATGCTAATGAGATATAAACATAATACATGTCTAACTAAGTAACTAACTGTTTATTAAAACTATAGGCCTATAAATCCTACTTTCTGAAGGGTCATGACTATCGCTTCTGTTTGAAGGCCTTCAGAGAGCTGTGATCTTTCTGGAGGCTGTGTTTAGTTCCCAATAGGCGCGTTCACACCGGAGTACTTTTACCCGTACTTTTCCCGTTTAGTTCCGTTAGGACCCCTGATGTCGCGTTCACACCAAAAAGAGTATTAGTGACGGGAACTTTTACCCCCATTTTCAGTGCCTGGTGAAACCAGGTGGTACCAAAAAAGTACCAATTTCTATTGGCTGGGCGAATTGCAAACCACACCCCGTAAAACTCCCAAAAAATTGTGTGAAGCCGCCATTTTATTATCCTCGCATTATCATTATTAGCATTAGCCTAGCGCAGAAATGCAGAGAGACTAATATGAAAACAAAAAGAAAACATGGGAGTGGTGGAGATGAGGAGGTGTCGGTGTTCTGGCGATTTACTCAGAAGGCTTCAGTAGAAGCTGCTGTGACTCCCAGCAGTCCCCTGCTCCGGGGGACTTCGGGTGGCAGTATACGCCATGAAGTTGTTTGCGGCCTGCCAGTAAACCCAAAGCAGAAGAAGACGAAGTGACGTCAGCGGCTTCATTTGGGTAATCTTCCCTCAGGGAAAAGTACTCCGGTGTGAACGCGATTGGTACTTAGCGCTGGGGTAATAAGTGCCGGGGCACGAAGTGCCGGCACTAAGTACGGCAAAGTACTTGGTGTGAAAGCGGCTAATGTTAGTCAATGGGAACAAGTTTTGGTCCCAATGATGGTATCAGTTCCATCTGTTCCCCATCAGCCCTGCAACCATCTGACCTTCTATTCACCTGCACCCCCCCATTCTTCTTGTGTTGGCTCTTGTTTAGTCTTAGTCGGATTCTTGTTCTTCAAACATCAGGAGGTTCCGTTCTGCTTTGTCTTGCCTTGTCTTGACCGATCCTTTAAATAAGGGTAGTTTCTGGTAGGAGAATCTGTCTCCAGCATTTGGGTCCACACACACACACACACACACACACACACACACACACACACACACACACACACACACACACACACACACACACACACACACACACACACACACACACACACTCTCACGCATGTTTCATCAGCAGCAACTTGTGGCTCAGTGAATAATAAAAGCAGCCGTAGACACAGCAGTAACTCAAGCTTTCTCCCCTCTCTTGTTTTACTCTGGTACAGAACAGAGGTGATACAGAAGTACGATGAAGAGTGAATTCAGACGGACAACATTCCTTAAGAGAAAACAAACAATGAACAATGGCTACCAGGAATGAGGAAAGAGAGATGACATGTGATAAAAGGAACGGGGTTGGGTGCAGAGTCTTGAAACCACGACAGGACAGGATGGTGGAGCTTCTGGATGTTTAGCTGAAGACACAAGAAACAAGAGACAGTGATGAAGTGTGTGTGTCCACATTGTTGAAGGAGCTTTGCACCAAGTCTGTCCCTGTGCTCTGTAAGACTGTGACTGTCTAAGGACTAAAGGAAATACTCCTGAATTAAAAACAAGTTAGACCTGTACTGTACTGTAAGGTCTTATTTACTAGATCCTCTTCATTCCAGAGCCTTTGTACAGGTTGACCTCCCCCTAAAAGCATGCATGCTAAGTCAGATTCCCACTGGAATGACACACATCAGTACTTACATGGAGGTCATGTCATTGAGTGCGTGGTCCAGTTCCTCACTGATGGCTTTGTACTTGAGTTTCTGTGCATACAGCTCATCTGAAAGGTGTGTTGCAAAGGAAAAGGGAAACAAATAAAAGAGAGGAAATTATTGGAATTGTGGAATATGAAATGTAAATACATGTAAAGTCATGGATTGACATTTTATAGAAAGTTCTCAATTAGAAAAAACTTCCAACGAGCGAATGTAAAAATGTCAAAAGTAAGCGTAATTAATCTAGAAAAGCTGTAACTGTTATTGGTCGTGGTAGGAATTAAAAATATTTGAATTGGAATTGGAAACAGAATTGGACACAAGTGGAAAAATGCTCATGATTTTCTTAATGATGGAAAAAGTGTCCATCCAATGTAACATATCATTTTCTATACTGTAGGTTTTATCAATTGTTCCAAAAATGAAGCCATTTTTGTTGTAAACACTGAATGAAATCCACAATTTGAATTGTAAACCTAAGCTGTCAACTGCAATCACCTTGCAACCATTTCCCTACTCATTTATATGAACTTGTGCATAAAACAACAACAACTATTGATTTCTTTAAAACATCTTGTGATAACACCTAAATAATACGACTCAGCTTCTTCTCTTGTCTTCTGTAGCACTTCGAGTCACTGTCATCGTACTTCCTGTTATGGTTAAGCTAGTAGGCTATTGCTCAAAGCAGAAGACTGCTATCACCACATCTCAAATCATGTGTCCAAATTCAGTGTTGTTATGTATAGTAGTTTCCTTTTTTTTCTTAAGTCTATTTAAAGGATGCAGGTAGTACTGGTTCAATGAGCAATGAATGTTGTACCTTCCAGATCATCAATAGTCTTCTCCAGCTTGGCCACAGATCTCTCTGCAAACTCAGCCCTGGTCTCAGCCTGAGGAGACAAAGCATGAGTCAGCGTCAAATCAGAATACATGTGTGGTCAACAACTCTAGATTCTACAATGGATTTTAATGAAGGAACTGCCATTTAAATAAAGGGTTTACAATATCTTCTAGTCATCACTCCTTCTTCCTCACCTCTTTCAGCTTGTCAGTCAGGATCTTGATCTCTTCCTCATACTTGTCCTCCTTTTGAGAGTACTGTAATGAGAAAGAAGATTAGTCAGGTTGTGATTTATGCTAATGACCTGATCGCAGATGTCACAATTCTCCTCTCTGTCACTACCTTCTCAGCCTGGGCCTCCAGAGACTTCAGGTTGTTGGTGACGTTCTTCAGTTCCTCCTCCAGCTCAGCACATTTACTAGTTTAGGGTTAAGGGAAGGAAGGAGAAAAAAAGGGACATCAGATTAGTTTGGACAAAAGTATTGGGCTCTGCATTTCAACCCTAGGCCTTCAGTAGTGTCCTACCTAAATAAACCCACCTCTTAATACCATTATTATGACGTCACGGCTATAGAAACCATTACTATAATACAGAAACGCAGTATAACAGGGCGCCGCATCACAGAAAGGTATCTAATGTAGTGGGAATGAATGCCATTACACAGGCCCGCCCCTCCCTACACGCAGATCACGCAGACTGCGCAGACCTTGCGGAGGGGGCCTCCTCTCATGCAGTGCAATTCGTCTTATGTGCAAATGCGGCGCAACTATGCGCGCATTGGCGCGGGAAGGGGGGTGCTGAGGGCGCTGCAGCACCCCCTAGCGGCAGGAAGGGGGTGCGGAGCTCCCCTGTCTGAATTATTATTTGACGGTTATTGCTGCTCCCGCTGTGCATAATCTGTGTAATATGTAGCCAATAAATTCCACATTGTTGGTAAAATAATATTTTGGCCTGCCCCGAATGTTTTTTCTGTAGCCCCGGACAATTCTACCTCAATAATATAATACATTAACCGTGCTTTACGTGAACCTCATCAAGACACTAGAAAGGACGGCAGGACTGTAATTTCCCGTGTTCGCTGAATGCAACAGAGGCAAGACACCAGACCAATCAGAGAGTTGCATGGAAATACAAGTGTGCTTGTG
>NW_011345026.1:0-2238 GCF_000735185.1 Notothenia coriiceps
ACCAGCTTCTTGGACACACTGTTCACTCATAAATCTGCTGCTTTATGAGCCCCTGTACCACACACACACACACACACACACACACACACACACACACACACACACACACACACACACACACACACACACACACACACACACACACACACACACACACACACACACACACACACACACACACACACACACACACACACACACACACACACACACACACACACACCACACACACACACACACACACACACACACACACACACACACACACACACCACACACACACACACACACACACAACAACACATACACACACACACACACACACACACACACACACACACACACACACACACACACACGCACACGCACACACACACGCACACACACTCTATGGGAAGGTCACACACACCTCGGATATTCTCTGAAGTTTCAGTTTTGTGTATTTTCGTGTAAAAAAACACAAAACTGAAACACTAAAGACATGTTTTTCTCAACATCACTTTTGTTTCAAACTTCATGTTGGCTGAACTTGAACTCTCCGTCTGTCGGTTTCTTTTCTCTGTGTCTCCTTCAGCGTTGATGCTTCAGGAGGTTTCCAGCCTCTCCTCTGATATAAATATATAAAGCAGTAAAAACAGTATGAAGTTTCAGTTTGAGTTTCAAACCAGAGTTTCTGTTGGAGGCTAAAGTCAGCTGACGTCTCACTAACTCCCTCATCCCGTTATAAATGAGGTTCATTAGTTAGCCAATGTCCAAACCTCACCTCTAACCCCCGCTGAGACACTCTCACCTTCATCCGGCCTCTTTGTCTCCGGTTTCACTACCCACCCTCCCTCCTTCATCCCTCCCTCCATCATCCCTATTTACAACCCTTAATCCCTTTCCTACCTTCTCTTTACCCACATCCCCTCATCCCTCCTTCCTCCTTTCCTTCATCCCTTCCTCTCTGACTACAATAATGAATCCTTCACTTCCTATATCCCTTCATCCTTTGATTCCTCCCTTCCTTCTTCCCTTTATCCCTTCGGCCATTCATCCCTTTACCCTCCCTTTCCTAAATCCCTTCGTCCCTTCCTACTCCCACCACTCGTCCCTCATCCCTACCAACCTACATCTCTTCATCATTTTATCCCTTCCTCCCTCCCTACATCTATAGGACCCTTAACCCTCCTTCCCTTCTCTCCCTCCCTTCTCTCCTTCCCTTCTCTCCTTCCCTTCTCTCCTGCCCACTCCCTGTCTGGAGGCTTGTTTTCAGATTGGGTTGGAAAGGATGTTCTCAGCTCATGGAAAGTGGTCTCTCTCTCTGGTTAGAGTCTGAGTCTCTTGTGTGGCCCTGAGTTTAAGCCCACCTGCCAAACTAATCTACAACCTCGTTCAGAGAGACGGTGCCCGGCATCCTGAAGGTTTCTGGGTTTCTGGCCCCAGCGCTGCGACAGTATTTCACGATGATCAGGCTCTCCCTGGCGGTGCCATAAAACACCTCATATTACACACTCTGCAGAAACCCTTTATTAACACTGTGTGCCTCACACTTTAGGAGGCCGTCCAAGCCGGTTCCTGGCGGTCACACGGTGGTCAGATGGAGAAGTCATTACAGCAGAACTCTCCTATTAGAATATTACATTTCACTAGAACATGTGTTGTTGGTCCAGATAGCTGCATGTTTCACTGACACTAAACCTACGGAGGTCCAGAACTCTTCCATCAGGAGAAGCAGCTTCAGAGAGGATGCATATATAAAAACCCAAATGTTCCACATAAAGAAACATCTTCACAACAACACATGCAGCTTTTAGAGAACATTCAGCAACTTGAGGAGACATGGCAGCGTTTACTAAAAGCTGCAGAAACCAAATGCTGCAAGAACGTATTAAACGATATTGAAGCTTCTTGTTTTGTAATTACAGCGCTTCGTTCCTGGAAAACGTTAAAGGTCCCGTGTCATGGCCATTTCTACTGATCATAGTTCCATTGTTGAGGTCTACTAGAATAGATTCACATTGTTCAATGTTCCAAACTCACATTGGTTTCTCAAACAGCATCTCTGTATAGTCTGTGTATTCACTCTCTGTCCTATACGCCTTGTTGGAGCTCCTGCCCCCCCCCCCTATGAGCCCACTGTGCTCTGATTGGTCAGCTCTCCCACTCTGTTCTGATGAGTCCACCACCATTACAGCGGAACATCAGTGATTATGTGTTACAATGGCATTAGTTAGCAACCAGAAAATGACACCAGTA
>NW_011345027.1:0-3644 GCF_000735185.1 Notothenia coriiceps
AACCTCAACCAACGTTCCCTATAGTTGCATATCAGACCTGCACGAACGGTCAGGAGGTAATTTTGGACCTATTCCTCTTTACAAAACTGTTTCAGTTCAGCAATATTCTTGGGATTTCTGGTGTGAATTGCTCTCTTGAGGTCATGCCACAGCATCTCAATTGGGTTGAGGTCAGGACTCTGACTGGGCCACTCCAGAAGGCGTATTTTCTTCTGTTGAAGCCATTCTGTTGTTGATTTACTTCTGTGCTTTGGGTCGTTGTCCTGTTGCATCACCCATCTTCTGTTGAGCTTCAATTGGTGGACAGATGGCCTTAAGTTCTCCAGCAAAATGTCTTGATAAACTTGAGAATTCATTTTTCCGTCGATGATGGCAATCTGTCCAGGCCTTGAGGCAGCAAAGCAGCCCCAAACCATGATGCTCCCTCCACCATACTTCACAGTTGCGATGAGGTTTTGATGTTCAACAACTCAACTTTGGTTTCATCTGTCCACAGAATATTTTGCCAGTAGTGCTGTGGAACATCCAGGTGCTCTTTTGCAAACTTCAAACGTGCAGCAATGTTTTTTCTGGACAGCAGATCAGAACACA
The DNA here is from genome assembly GCF_000735185.1 of Notothenia coriiceps. NCBI lineage: Eukaryota > Metazoa > Chordata > Actinopteri > Perciformes > Nototheniidae > Notothenia > Notothenia coriiceps. Next base: position 592 of record NW_011345027.1, read on the forward strand.
TTTTATGACCAACTTATGCAGAAATCCAGCTAATTCTAAAGGGTTCACATACTTTTTCTTGCAACTGTATGTATATAGGCAATAAATAAAGTAATATCTGCTGGACATCTTGATCCTTTCTATACTCAAATACGGGTTTTTGCCATGTTACCGAGATTAAAGCTGCTGTTTTCAACTTCAGAAATTAGAAAATGATGCTTCTTTTTACAATTTCAGCTTTTGGGAACTTGTTTGTCATTCAACCAAGAAAGCAACTCAAACGTATTAAGCAGAAATTCAGGAGAATATACCTCACTTTCCCGCCTGTACTGTTTGATCGACAGCTAAGAATCGCAGTGTAGAAACAGATGATGTAAGAAAAATAATCTTGCCCATTAAATTTGAACAAAAACAATCTGAGATGTTTCAACACAAAGGAGCCGCTCCCAGAAGACTTGCCTGGCCCTGTCAATGTTTATAGTGGCTGAGAGCTTTACAGGCTGAGGGTGGATGATGGATGTGGGGGTTTGTTGTTAATGGATCATGAATTTGAGCTCGGCTGTGTATTGACGTGGCTCTGTAATGGCAAAGGTTGGCTGCATAAATCCACAGTGAGGAGATATAAACAGTTAGGAGCTTTTTTGTAAAACACACACAGTTAAGTGTTTGTATGTAGGCCTACTCATTTTCTACTCCAAATATCCTTCCTTTCCTCCAACCTCCTCCTCTCTTTTCTCTCCTTTCTTCTCTCCCACCTTTCCTCCCCTTTCCGTCCTTTCTTCTCCTTCTCACCCTCCTCCCGGTCTCACAGTGTGTGACGTCATCACCGCGCTGCCGGCCCTTGTTGTGATGTGGAAGCAGAGACGTGGAAAATGAGTAGCTGGCACCTCCTGCTGATGCTCGTCTGGCAGCGGCGGTTACTATGGCTACATTGCCGGTGTTGGTTGTCGCTATGGTTACCCTGCTAGTGTTATGTCCCACAGCCGCTGTAGGTCTGGCAGGAGAAAGAAAGACAAGCTCTGTACTGTAGACTGATAGTACAAAGAGTATGCTCTGAAATAACACAGTAGTTGATTGACTACTATATAAAGATTTTGTTAAATTATAAAATGATTTACAGCCTCTGCCAGCATTTAAGTAGTCCAACAATATGACATTTTACAAGCAGGTTTACAATATGCAGGAGCCTGTTTATTATATTGACTATGGAGATGGATTGTGACCATGGGGACATGAAACTGAGAAAATATTCAACAGACAAGCTTCCCTAACTAACTTTTTTCTGAGCTTTTCACACAATAAATGCTGTTTGTAACTTTGTGTCATAGTTGACCGTTTGAGTTTGTGGCTCTGATAAAAGATAGACTTTAAAGCCACACATTAACCCCATGTTGTGGACATAGCCTGCTTTGCTTTCCAAACAAAAGAAGATCTTGTCAACATTTTAGATGTGTAGTTTTTATTCAGCGGTCCTGGTATAAATCAAAATGAAAGTTATAAGTATTTTAATGCCAATAGCTTTATTACACATGCTCTTTTGTTTGTTTTACATATTTTTCTTCTCAGCCTCAGAATGTATTTTCATTTATTAGGGAACACGTGCTGAAGGAAATAAATAAAGCCTGAAGGGATTTCTGTTGGACTCATCCCTTATCATCCACAGACATCAAGTGTTATGAATTAGCTGCTTCATCAAAGCTCTTTCTGTTTCACGATAAAAGGCTTTTAATGCTGTGAAGGCACATGACTAGTAGTACATTATAGTTGATACAGTATGAAAATAGGAATATAAAAAAAGGAACAGGATTGCCCCGATAGCATACATTATTATTATTTTTTTAATACTTTATTTTTAAGTTGTTAAGACATTACAAAGGAAACAACAAATAACATGCAACATACTGGGGTAATACATCATCAATATGTTCTCAGCAGTTATTCTTGTGATATGGGAAGATCTCCCTCACAACGGGTTCATAACAAATCTGTGAAACATACAATAGTAGCAAAGTTATGCAAGAGTTATAGACGATTGTACAAAAAGGAGTAAAGCAAAATAAAAGAAATATCTCAGGGTTATGTGACCCCCCTCTTCATGTGCAAAACCCATTTGGACCAGTAATTGTCAATTTTTTCACTACAGAGTCTTAGAGAAAAAGTCAGCCTCTCCATACGAAATAAGTCATTTACAATGTTTAACCACTCTCCCTTTGTTGGCAGATCTTTCACGAGCCATTTTTTGGTAATTGCCTTTTTAGTGGCGATAACATACATTGTATGTAATATTCATTTATTTGCTGTAAAAAAGATGTGAACTTTAATGTAATACGGACAGTAATGGGTACCGAGAACTGGTACTAAGTCAATACCGGTACCTGATTGGACGGTATCGGTATACCGTTAAGCCGCTGGACAAACGGTGCTGCTATCAGTAGGCTTGTTTGAGACGCGTTGCGGCTCGCCTCGAAAGTAGACGAGAATAGCCGATCGCAGCCGGGGGAGGTCTCAAAAAGCTCGCCTGAAGTCGGACAGCTCCGAGTCGGCTTCTTCTTCTTCTTCTTCTTCTGCTTCGCCTTCTTCTTCTTCTTCTTCTCTCGGTTTTTTGGCGGATTGCAAACAACTTTAAGGTGCATACCGCCACCTCCGGAGTCGGCTTGACTCGGTTTGCATTTATAAAGAATGCACACATGTGTTTAATTGTTAATGTCAGATATACTAAGTAAATACATTTGTTCCTGCTCAAGATTAGATTCAACTCTATTGTTATTGCACAGATTACAGGTACTGAGACAACGAAATGCAGTTTAGCTTCTAACCAGGATTGCAACAAGCAGTAAAGTGAAAAGTAATGTACACAATCTACAGAATAAAAGATAGAATGAAGTGAATGATGAATAAACAGTGAGGGGTATGAATACACTAGATATACACAGCAGCCTGTGAGCAGTATGAACAGTGTGTATGAATATGCTAAGATGTATAAAGTATGAAAATGGTAAGCAGTGCAAGTATAGTATAACATATATAGATATTAATTTCATGATGATAAACATTGTGGAACAATGATGAAAAAT
>NW_011345028.1:0-7918 GCF_000735185.1 Notothenia coriiceps
ACTTCCTGTTTCAAAAGTGCTGACTTGGGGTATAAAGCTTTTTAAAAAAAATGTTGATAAAAAAAGGAGGGGGCTGAGCTCATGCGGGACCCGGCAGCTACTGTCTAAACTAAATACTGCCGTGATGAAACGCCATATCATGGATTATCAAGGATTATCTCTGAAACAGTATGGAGCTCAAAGGCTTTCTCTCTTGCCGGTTATACCATAAGGTGAGTTCCTTTTTACTTCCTGCTTCTTCACACACATGCTCTCCAGTACAGGTTAGCTCTGAGTGTTAGCGATGCTAATGTAAACACCGACCATATTACGTCCAAAACAGTCGGGCATTGTTTCTGATAGCAACGTTTCTGATAGGGCCGTGGGTCCACATTTCAGATATTACGTCATATCGGACGCAAATCTGAATCAGCTCCGTTGTTCCCCATTTTTAGAGATTTGGGTACGGAGGAAAAGAGAGAGGGTTTTATTTTCTGACGCTGCGTGAGTTCCCCGACACACCGGGGACACATGATGTATAAAAGACATCAAGAAGTGCATTTTGCATGATAGGTCCCCTTTAAGTGAGAATTTAAATATAGGACCTTTACATCTAAAAAAATGATATGCTAAGATACTGTGCTACTACTCTACTGTTTTTTTTATACATTTCTTAAATTGGCTTAACATTGACAAAAATTATAAACCTAACAATATTCTATCATATGTGAAAAGAGCCATCCTGCAAACCAAATGGCCTTGGATACTAAAAGTACATTTTATAGATAACTATTTTGAATTTCTACCGTAATATTTTCAGTCAAAGTGTTTTATCTGTAATGACGTTTTTTAAGATAATATTTTTTCCAATTTTACTAAAATAAAGGATTTGAGAACTTCTTACACCACTGTCTGTCAGTCAGTCAGTTTGGTGAATAATTAATAATCTTTCTGTACACTTACACACAAAAGCACACATCCACTGACACACATGTGACACTCCAGGCGGTTTATTAGGATTCTTCTTCTATGGTTTTTCTGACAGTCTCATTTACACTTTAAAATATGACCTTGCTCCGAGTCAAATGAGTTCCTGCTCCTCGCTCGACATCTCGCCCTTAGCACCACCCGCCACATCACTCAGATATTCATATCCCATTTGCCTAAACGTGAAAATTCAATTCCGTGCCATCACTCTTGCAGACGAGGCCCCTATATTTACCCCTCTAGATAATATTTTTGACCAATTTCCATAAGGATGTCATTTTCCCATCCATTCCATGGAAATGAGGCCTTCAGGATTTCCTGGATTTCGTGTGAGCTGAGTAGCCGGGATGTTTTATGAATTGCAGATAGAGTCGTGAATAATGAACGGGGGGCTGATCAACAACGCTGGCCAAAAAGGGCTCTATCTTCCTCAGTTATTTTTATTACGAGGTGGCCTGCTGCCTGATCCAGAGTCGGATCTCATTTTACCATTCGGTGGATCAGGAGTATGCAGAAAGGGCTGAATCAATATTTATTTGGCGCTGTAACAGACGGCAGCGGCTCTCAGAATGGAGGTTAACTTGTTCTGACAGCAGCTCAGTGAGGAGATGAAGCAGTGCCACAGAATTCCTCTACTTTCCTCCTCTCTCTCACTCTTTCTGTCACGCAAACATCCTGCTCATTCCTCCCTCTCTACTTGGCTGCATATTTAAAGACAACCTGCTAATTGAATCCTGTTTTTAATGAGGGGGTTACAAGCCAAAGCCTCTCCTTCTATACCGTAATAATCAAAAGTGGAGCTCACCGATGGCCTTCATGATGTCCTCGAAGTTGTCGTTGCTCACCATCTCCCATCGTCCATTATAGTCTGCAGGCATTGTTGATCCGTTTGATGAGTGGAGATATCAGTTAACCGTACGCTTGTCAGACTAAGAGACACAGTTAAATCCCAACCCCTTTATATGCATCGGCAAATGTGTGTGTGTTTGTGTGTGTGTGGACATAAAGTACAGGGTCCAACTGATAACTCCATCATTGTGTGTAGAGTATGATAACAAGTCCAAATTTGCACCGTGCGTTGTAAACTTGCTGCTGCGCTTAATGTTCATCCTTCATATTACATTATTACATGGCTTAGTTGAATACTCGATTCTGATTGGTCAATTCAGAACACGCGACACGTTGTTAATCCAGAACAGATTGACCGTTGTTAAAGATGCTTACATCGGCAGAAAGAAGTTTGGTCGATTTAACTGTAGGCCTATACAGATGGCCGAAAAGCAAACTGCATGCAAACTGCAAACTGGGACAAGAAAAACAGCGGAGAAGTAACGGGGCAGAAACCCTCCTTTTTACACAACGGTCCATAGACATCAAACGGCGACACATATTCAGTTGGCAGTTACTTTGGCATTAGGGCAGGGATATCTAGATACTTTCCAAGGTTTGACATAATGAATTGTGCTACTTTTAAAGCAAGCAGCGATGTTTTCAAATCTGTAATCAAAAACACTATCGAAGCAGTTCCTGCCGTTGCTACGTTAGTTCAAACGGTAACAACGGACTATTTTTCTTAGCGGATGCATGTCAATTTAAATAAATAATAGCGTACTATTTTTTAAATCAATAAAAACATTTTCTAAATCTATAAAAGCATATCAATTAATATTGGCAGTCATGTCGTTACTTTGTTGAGAATGTAGCCGTGGTTTCGCGTCGGGCTCCTGATCAGCCTGTCGGGTGTTCGTTTCCCCATAATGACGGCGTCGCTACACATTATCCCTTCCTTAATATACCTCCTGTGTCTGTGCACTAAGTGTGTGCACACAGACTTGGATGCACTTAAAGAGCCTGCTGCACTTTTCCATTTCCACTCTAATGTGTAGGAATGGAGGGAAGATGGAGCCTGGAAAGAGACGAGCGCTGATTACCTCAAATGCCTGCCCCTTAATTCATTCCTCGAGTCTTTTTCAGTGCCTGCTGTGGAAATATCCCTCTCCGGTTTCATATCAAAGCAACAAAGTTCAAGGGAGTACAGTTTTGTTGACGCAAATGTATCTCCACAGCAGTATTTACCCAAAGTTAGACATTAAAAAGGGTATTTTTTCAGGAAATGTCCCACAAGAGTTTTGACTACAAGGTCTCTTTAAGAATCAATGCAAGATAAAACACCTTTATCAGCTGGAGCTACCTTATCACAATCCGAGCATATGTGCACATCAATTATTGTTAAACTGCTTAGTGTGGGATTATGCAAAGTTGCAGGTGGGTTTATATCGAGGTTACCACAGTTCATTATGAAATGTGGAATATATCTTGCATTGCTTTCTGATACCTCTATGCTCTTTAGTTTCAACAGAGGCTGTCTCTCAGCAGCAGCCATAATCAATACAGTTAGCTTTCAAAGAGCACAGAAACACATGCTGTATCCATGGTGCAACCACAGCGCTATTTCAAACAGTTTCACCTATGTGGAGGTGAGATGCATGTGGAGGGTCAAAGGTGAGGTGGGTGGTGTGTGTTAGTTTATCAGCTGTGATAAGATGCATCGGTTTAGAGGGCCATTGATCTCTCTCCAGCAGGTAGATTGTAAAGTCTAATTGAACTGCTGGGTTTAGAGATGGGTGTGGCATAAAGGAGGGGGGGGGGAAGTGGGGAAGGGTCCACTTGACACCACTGGAGGCAGTGATCCCATTGCATTATTGTCTTTAGTTTTATTAAATATTTTACTAACGTCAGTATTTTGAACTCATGTGATATTTTCTAGCTACTTAACGAGCTTGTAAGATTGTCTTTAGTTTTATTTATGGGTAACTATCAAATGATGGTGCACTCTAAGCCCAGATGTTGAATATAACTGAAAAGATTCAGTAGTGCAAAAGTTCTACAACTTAATATTTTGAGTTCATGTGACATGTTCTGAGTTTTCAAGCTGACTATTTTGCGGATTGAGTAAGCACCACTTGAAAGTATTAGTCATTTCAATGTTCTTCTCTATTTTGTTTATGCGTCTGATGTCAACAGCTGACAGGAAAGCATCACAAACGCCTGCAGTAAGGCCTCTAATTTCCATCGGTTGATGTATTCAAGATCTGAAAACATAGACTTATAAGTGCATCCATTTAAAGGAACTAAAGCGATCGGTTTTGTTCATACTTGTTCAGGTTAGCAGTGAATGGTGACCAATGCATCATCCAGTTAATGGTCAGAAGTGAAAAGCAAAGTTATGGCTTCATAAATTAACATTTTGATATTAAAAATAGGAAAAATGACATCATGCCATGTAAATAGGGGTCCCTTGTAGTTATAACAACCCACACAGAATTATTGCCACCAGTTTCCATCAGATTTATTAGATTAGATTAGATTATAATCTTTAATGACCACACAGCCAGGCTGGTGGAATTTGTGTTCGTGCAGAGTATTACAGCTTGTTCCATCCAATTCAGCAGACAATAAAAAGTACAACCCACAGCACAGGGCAAAGACATCATGACATATACACATAAAGTTGAAGGTGTGGTGGATTGTGATTGTTCATTGGGGTTATTTAGAGTCCATTTAGTGTCCGTATTGCAAAGGGGAAGAAGCTGTTTTTGAAGCGGGTGGTTTTGGTGGACAGTAGACCCGTAGCGCCTCCCTTATGGAGCGTTTTTCAGATGAACCCGTCTCACCTGAATCGAACCTGAGTTTAAAGCAGATCATAGAAAACAAAATGTTGAACAACAGTGAAAACCTCGCTAATATTTGTCAGTGGGACAGAAACATGACTTATTGATCCGTGTCTCCTGGATCTGCAAGTAAATGTTTGCTAGCACGTCCTCCAAAACAAATGTTTCGGGTGATCGTTAAGGTGAATGTTGTAAGGTGAATGTTGTGTTTTCTGTTCATTCAGATTCCTGCAAGAGACCAGAAACTCAAGTAATGCAGTTTGACAACAATAACTTCAAACACAATTACATATAGCATTAAGGCCATGATCTTCATTACTTAATTAATACTACATCAGCACAAAGGTAACCAGTCGAAGCTACAGTTTATAACATGCCGTGTGTTTGTTTTGTATTCAATCGGTATGCTGAACGAGATGATCCTTCGTCATTTCAAACGTGTTTTCAGTAGAACGCTGACCAAATGTCTAAATTAGCTTCTTGCTTTGAGAATGGATTATTCAATGATTGTCAAAATAGCACCACTTCAGATTATTCCACATTTGTATTTTTGTGCATGTTGAACTACTTGTAAATAAAACCTAAATTAGCCTTTTGCCAGAACTTTAACTCTAACTCTTTGTTTACATTTTAATTTTAATTATTTTAATTATTATTATTTTGTTTTAATTACTATTTTTTTTGTATGCATTTGTTAATCTCCAAGATGTATTTTCATTGGCTGTACAATATCATACATTATTTTTACAAGTTTTAATTATAAATGAATATTAGGTATTACATTATTAAAAAAAATTAAATTAAATATTAAATTATATAAATTAGATTAGATAGATTAGATACACAAATAATGAATATAAATAGTCAAACAATTACAAATCTATTGAATATTTAATTCTTGTGATACAAGAATGCAATTTATGCAATGATGTATCTTCCCTGCAGAAATGTACCTGAGCCCACCTATAAGACATTTCTGCAAGAATGCTGTTGAATATTGAAATCACCACTCACATGTTGATATGTACATTTTCTTCTTAAAACTCAGCTTGGCTTTTTTGTTCCTTTCACCACACAGGGGCAATGTTGCTACGTATAAGCCACTATCATACCTTGAGCTCTGTGCAGAAATAGTACCACATGTTATACTGTGATCAAAGTTAGGATGACACCGAGCCATCTGCCAGCCGAGTCCTTTGGTAGTTGCTTTGGTCAGGTGAATTTGAAGGAATTTGTTAGCTGTAGGAAGAGGTTTAGGAGAGGCAATAACTGCCTGACAGTCAGCACCAACACCAAGAGACGATTTGGATTTGAAACAGCGCTTAATGATTAAGAAAATAGCAAGTAGTCCTATATGTGCATCCAGCATGCATGAAACGTGTCTGCATGCTGGCACACGTAAAGCGCATCTCATAGACTTATGCAAATGCAATTAGGGTATTTTTAATAATGCATGACAGCGGATTCATTTTTAATTCTGCCTAATTCACACCTAATGGCACTTCCTGCACCCAATAACCTTGGAGGCACACACACACACACACACACACACACACACACACACACACACACACACACACACACACACACACACACACACACACACACACACACACACACACACTCAGCACCTACACACTACACACTCATCATACATGTCTGCATGCCGATGTGTTTCACATTTCTGCACCGCCTGGCTGCAATTCACACCTTCCAGTTTATCTCCGCCTGTACACGAGCAGATGTGTTCATACACACAGCATCTCGTTATAGACACACATGATATGTAGTGGGCGGTGATTAATCCTGCACTTCTGTTCTCCCTCTGAGAGTTGAGTTTCCCTCCCTGTCTCTCAGCCTAATCTTTAAGATGCAGTGCGTTGTGCTTGCATGCTGTGTCACTCCCCGCCATACAGTCTCAATATCCTGTGTGATTCAATTCAATTTGCTTCATTAGCATGGCATTCAAAGTTGTGCATTACTAAGCCTTTACATCCCCATGCAGCTCCCCGAGCGCCCCTTCATCTCTCCCATCTCTTCCTCCCCCCGTTGTTTCACAACATCAAAGGTTAGATTAATCACAATCCTTAGAGAAGACAAATGATTGAGAGGAGTCTGCTCTTTGTTATGAAACCCTCGTCGTGGATTTCCGCGCAGAGTAGAGATATTTGTAATGTATTTTCATCCCACCCATGGACTCTAATAGCGGAGCGTCGTGCTGCGTCTCTTTGATGTCCCAGAGCGAATTGAGAGGGCCCCAATGTTCACACACAATTGAATGACTTTTACTTTTATCCTCCTTATGGAAGCCTTTCTGAAAGAAGCACAGCTGTGATGCTATGCGTCAGAACAAGATAAAGAAAAAGTACACCATGTTAAAGAACACTGCAGAAGGAACGAATGCCTACACATACACAAAGACACAAACAAATACCAAACAGTACACACGCTTATCGTTGGAATTCTGTATAATACCTACTTGACATGCCTGTAAACACCTGAACTGTATTTATCCAAGTTTCTTGATAAAACAACATTTTTACAATACTTTATTTAAGTAGGTCATGATGACACAATCATTGACCTTCGTCCAATAGCATTTTTTACAGAATACAGCTTGAAGCATCATAATAACAACTCTATGAAAGCTCTGTTCACAGACTGTTAGCAGCTAACAGCTAACTGCCGATTTCAACTACTTCCCAAGTCCCTTGGGCATTGAAGCACATTTTGTAGTGGCCAAACGGGGGTACTACACATCTTGTTACAGTCTAGTGATGTCAATGGGCCCAAAAATACTTTTCCACATTAAATTACACTGGGAAAGTGACATCTTTAAATTTGCTAAAATGTTTTTTGGGAGGTAAAACTTCTTCACAGTCTGAGTACTTGAATAGACCTTATTTGAATAATAAGATCTTACAATTTGTAAAATGTGCTAAAAGCTATAGCCAGGGTTATTTTCGCTCCTCCATTCAGGGCCAGTGAGCAGGAACTTGAAGTGACATGTAGGTTTAAGACGTGGGGGTGGGGCTTAATGAAGGGAGGCGGGGTTTAAGGAAATTGCAACGCCGGAGAATCCAAGAAGGATTTGAGTACTTTTGTTCTAGTCGACCTATTTTAGTTTCTAGCGCCACTGTGGCACCTCATAGGAGGAATGAATGGGGCTGTAGTTTAATATATATATTTTTTATTACATTCATGATTCCAACACAGATTTGAAGTTCACAATGTAGCATTATCAGAGGGAAAATGCATTGCTAGTTAAATTAATGGATCCC
>NW_011345029.1:0-2769 GCF_000735185.1 Notothenia coriiceps
GGGCTTAGCTTGACCCTGGTGGTGGTGAATGGATAGTTGGGTTCGGTCTGAAGGGGAGGGGCTTAGCTTGACCCTGGTGGTGGTGAATGGATAGTTGGGGTTGGTCTGAAGGGGAGGGGCTTAGCTTGACCCTGGTGGTGGTGAATGGATCGTTGGGTTCGGTCTGAAGGGGAGTGGCTTAGCTTGACCCTGGTGGTGGTGAATGGATGGTTGGGGTCGGTCTGAAGGGGAGGGGCTTAGCTTGACCCTGGTGGTGGTGAATGGATAGTTGGGGTCGGTCTGAAGGGGAGGGGCTTAGCTTGACCCTGGTGGTGGTGAATGGATAGTTGGGTTCGGTCTGAAGGGGAGGGGCTTAGCTTGACCCTGGTGGTGGTGAATGGATAGTTGGGGTCGGTCTGAAGGGGAGGGGCTTAGCTTGACCCTGGGTTCAGAGGGACAGGAGGTGAAAACGGGTGGAGGAGGGTTGCGTCGAGTCACCTGAAATGACAGCTGTCAGAGAGGAGAGCAGATTTAAAAGGGGTTTAGCGGAGCACTATGATAGGCTTGTGAGAATAGAGCGAAGTGATTGGTTGAGCTGGTGAGTGACGCCCCCAATCACTTATTGAGAGGAGAGAGAGTAGTAACATAGACATAGTAAATTAATGAGCAAAGACGGTCTTCCTGGTTGAATTTGCACTGAGCTTCATTAGTGTTGTGAAATAGCTACAGATAAAAGCTATTTTTGTAATTGTTATTATACCAACAACAGACTGATTGCTTTTCCCTTGAGGGCACAATGAAAAACACATCATTAAGGTTAAAGAAATATGTTTGTTGTTGTAGTCATCTTATTAAAACCACCCAACACAAACTTGACTGTCAGTCCTTGTACAACACAACACAACACACAAAGTAGATGAAAACGAGTAAATCAAAACAGCGGTATGTGTTTTTCCAAGAGCTCTAATTCAAATTATTATAAATGAGTATATATGTTACATAAAGTTAATTAATAAAACATTGATATCATTAAATATAAACTGTTAATCCTCAGATTTCAGGATATTGAAGTGAAATGATGAAGCCATAGCTGTTTTTCTTATATTTACTGAAGCTTGTTTTGTTCTACTGACCCAAAAATAATAATTGAATGCAACTTAAACTAATTTTGCACATGTTTGAGGAGCCCCAAGAAAAATTACACAAAATAAAAACTGTGGAGTAATTTAAAGCACATATGAAAAGTCAAGTTTACAAACATCTCTGAAAGTTGTACCTATCGCTCAGGCATGGAAAAAGTCAAATTCACAAAGTATTTCTTGGTGTTTCCTGTCGTTTCTCCCTCTATTGTATATTTTTAAAAGATAAGCCCTTAATGACGGTGTATCTCCGGTCCAACGGGGAAACATCCGGCTGCTGCCTCAACTCTGATTTGATGAAGTAAATAATAGATGAGCAGCTGGTTGTTTCTCTGTCTGACCTGATGTTACTGCTGCAGCCATTAGAAACACTTTACACACTTACACACTTACACACAGCACACACTCCATCTTCGTCAAGTCAAATCTCACCGTGTTTTTCTCTCTCTTCTTCTTCCCCTTGTTCCTGCTTGCTGCTGCAGTTTCACCTAAAATACATTTCAGTATCAGTGTTTTCTTAAAGTAAAAGGTGTTGGTTTTATTCTGTATACTTCAAATGCTGACTCACCTCTCTCTAATGAGCTGTTTTGACTGAATGTCCATCAGCAGATTCAACTCATAAGCATTGGTTTGCAGAGGTGAAAAGTACATTAACTCAGGCTGTTCTCCGACACTAGTCATGGTTTACCTAAAAAAACGAATCCTATTTTCCCCACAAAATCAATGTTTCAGGACAGGACGTATTAAGAGAGAAAAGCCCTCTGTTTGTTCCCCGTGTGAAACAAGACTTTATTTATTTGTTAACACTTCTGTAATCATTTTATCCCAAACCAAAAATATATTTTCTAAAGCTCATTAGCTTTGTTGCCTAAACATAACCAAATTGTATCACGTCTAAATGCAAGTTAAGTTTGATAAACTGTCGACTGGTCGGTTCTGTTCTGATTGGTCAACCGCTTAGTGATGTCCCGCCCCTTAGCCTATCACGTATGTGTTGTGGCAGTAGCCAATTGGAGCGGGAGTGTAAGATAATGATGTCACCATGTAGTCCAACTAGCAAGCGGTTTTAAATACAACTGTTTATTTGGTTCTTCCAGCCTTAAACAGTAATGGGAATGGTATTCATTCAGTATTCAAATATAAACATTTACATGCTAACAGACGCAAAGTCAAAAAAGGAGTCCAATTGAGGAATTTCATGCAGGGGGTGGAGTGTGAAGGAACACAGGGATTTTAGCCTTTGCAGACCATTTACATGCACTAAAACCTATATGACACACTACAGGAGAGGGAAAACCCCCCAAAAGAATAATAGGGCCTCTTTAAATATATCCATTTTAGCTGAAAAACACTTTATATGTTGTCCTCTACAGCTGCTTCTGATCTTGAACCAAAGTCACAGTCAGCGCTGGAATAAAAAAGAAAGTCAAAACTGCTGGTGGTGAAGCTCGACATGCGAACCTGTTAAAGGACACGTGGAGTATCCTTAAGGTGCAGCTATAATCCAGACATCTGTGTAAAGAAGCAGCTTGTGTGCGTGTGTGTGTGTGTGTGTGTGTGTGTGTGTGTGTGTGTGTGTGTGTGTGTGTGTGTGTGTGTGTGTGTGTGTGTGTGTGTGTGTGTGTGTGTACGTCACATGATGGACCACATG
>NW_011345030.1:0-3592 GCF_000735185.1 Notothenia coriiceps
TGTGTATAAATATACATTTTCATAACAAAACAATGGGGGTGTTAAGCCGTTGCTAGGCCAATTGTTGGAGTTGACATATAGGGCCGTTGTATATATCTTGACCGCAAGATTTATGATTGCTTTGATCATTATTATTACAATGTCTATGTCTGATCACCGCGTATTTTTCATTAAACTACATTACAATTCAACAGAGTTTTGATCTCAGCAAGTAGGCCTACTCTTTTTTTAGCGTGCCATAGGGCCTACAACATCAAACAGCCGGCCTCATCCTCTCAGCGACGTTTGTTTCCTGCTGTCGCTATCATTAAAGTGTTCTCAAAGCTTTGCATACCTGCAGTATGCAAAGTCATTCAAACTAGCTGCAACTTTAGCTTGTGGATTTACTCCAGGTGGAACTAAAGTCTGATTTAACACTTGATTATATTTCACATCATTCATCCACATCAGTAAAGTATACCTAAAGGTATTAAATACATGTAGTGGAGTAAAAGTACACCATTTACCTCTGAACTATAGTGGAGTACAGAAGTATAAAGAAACATGAGATGGAAATACTCAAGTAAAGTAATACCTCAATTTTAGTAGGCTATAGTAAGTAACAAAACATTGAAATACTCTCTCAAACTTGTACTTTAGTTGGCCAACATTACTTGAGTAAATGTAAAGTCACTTCCCTCCTATGATACAAAATACTTTGGCTAAGTAAAGTGCAAGTACTCCAACATTGAAGTAGGCTACAATAGCCTACCTAATGTAGGCTACTTCACACCACTGGTTAATTTAATGGATAATTCATTATTGTGAGTCTCTCATCTGTTTGTCTGCAGGTGGTGAATTGGGCCTGTCCCGATGTGGTGGAGGCGCTTCTCCTCGCGGGGGCAGACTTCAATATCCGGGACCCTGTCCTGGGGCTCACCCCGCTGCACGACGCAGCGCGCGCCGGTTACATCGGTTCTGTGGAGAAGCTCGTCCAATACGGCTCAGATGTAAACCTGTTTGATGAGAGGGGCAACCTTCCGCTGCACCTGGCCGCCATGGAGGGAAACCTGGAGGTTATCCGGCTGCTGATCGGTCTCACCGCAGACCCCCGGGCACGCAACGCGGAGGGAACGCCGGGGAGCATGGCGCACAAGCAAAATCACATGGAGGCGGCCAAATACATCGAGGAATATTTGAGCTCAAGTGAGTGGTGGTCTGCTTTGATGTCTGGCAATAAAATAACTTCCTGTCCACAAATCCAAATCTGTTTTTTAACCCTCCCGTCGTGTTCGGGTTAAATCTGTCCGATTAACTACTTTTATAAAGATATTGTGTTTTGACAGGAGGGTTAAAAAACGCATCATTTTAAAACATATATTTTACACGTAGCTATAGGCCTATATTTTTATTTTGTATGCTAAAAAATAGCAGGCTTTATCAAGCTGTGGTATTATTCTGAAATGAGAAATAGAAGCCTTGCATATGTTTTTTTGAAAATGTATTTTTTTCTCCATCACATCAACAAATGTGCCCCCCCAAAAGGCTGTATAGTATAGCTAGCCTATATAAAGTCATATTTTATAACGGTTTAAGGTGTTAGAGAGCGGCCGATAGAAGCATGTTGATGGTGGATATTGGTCCTTAATTTAAAAGCTACATTCCATGCCGAGATTTCGTTTAGATCTGTCACTCCATAATTGAAACGGTAAAACGGTGTGGTGATGAGGCTTATAGCCTACTGAATGTGGGTCTAAATCCGAAGTAGGCTATAATAAAGATTCAGCATTAGTAGTGTATATGGTTTCTGAATTAACAGCTATAGCCCGTTTAAAGGCCTACCCAGTTGTAGCCCGAAGGGGCAGCAGATACTGTGTGTGTGTGTGTGTGTGTGTGTGTGTGTGTGTGTGTGTGTGTGTGTGTGTGTGTGCAGGGGTGCCGCCAGGGATTTTGGGCCCCATGAAAAGATATCACATTGGTCACTTAAACATTTTTTTCTTAATGTTCTAAAATGGTTTGGGCCCCTGTCACGGGCCCTTAGAATCGTTCTAACTTTTCACCCCCTTACGGCGCCCCTGTGTGTGTGTGTGTGTGTGTGTGTGTGTGTGTGTGTGTGTGTGTGTGTGTGTGTGTGTGTGTGTGTGTGAGCACGTTTAGACAATAACTATAGAAATATAGTTTCATGTTTTGGGGATTTAAGCACATTTTGGTTAGCGCAATGGCATGTAAATTAGCCCATCATTGCTATTAGATAAACATATCATATGAATACGATATTGAAATGAATGAAATGAGAATAAAACAAACGAATATATAGGCCTACAGGGCCGTTGGGAAAAACCTCCCGGTGGACCGGTACCGAGGTGGGCCGGTCGGACAATTCGGACCGACCGCCCACCCCCCCCTGATAATTGACTAGCGTTACCGAGTTGGGCCGGCCGGGTCGAGTTTCCCGGGCTGATTTTTAGTCCCAGTCCGCCACCACGACTAGGCCTCCTAACTTCCAAAAGGGTGTTTCTTTGAACTTTTAAAACAAATAGAGGAATAACGATTTCAGCTGCCGAATTGATAAGCGGGGACACATAATTAAGTAGTCGATGATAGTCTTACACGGAGTTTGACTGAAAATCTCACAAAACCGAGCGTTTTTTAAAGTGAGTCTGGTATCCCCCTCCAGATAATAATGGACTGTTCCGCAAACAAATCGAATCAACGGCACAATAATGTTGAGAGGCCTATAATGACAATAATTAGCTAGTGACAATACTCGTAAAACAGAACAACAAAGTCACTAGGCTTCTGCAGGCTTTGGGATGTTCCCCAAACATATATTCACTTTTTGTCATTAGGCTTTGTAAATAATTAAATGTCAAACAAGAAGTAATATTACTTAGGCCTACTTATTGTAAGTCGCTTTGGATAAAAGCGTCAGCTAAATGCAATGTAATGTAATGTAAAGTAATATTTGCAGTAGTCCTCCACGGAGGAGCCAAAAGGGAGCACGTTTTATTAACGTGTTTTAAATCATTGTTATTGGAACAAATAACGTCATTTGTGTAATGACACTGAATCAAACAGCAGTGTTTTATAAGCATAATCGGGAACACTTTCATTTTCGATGGCAGGTTTTCGAAGAGGCTAAAACCCTTTTTTAATCTCCACAGACCAAAGCCGTGATGTGACTGATAGGCCTACCTATTTTTTAACAAGGGTAATAATGTAGCCTATTTGATGCATACGAGTCACAACATGAAAGCGTGAACATAACACTACCTCTAATGATGATTCATTAAATTCAAACATAATTTCATTGTGACACCATGAGCGTTAAACGGGATGATATTACAATAACAGTCACTTCTGGAAATCAGTAAGCCTATATGGGAAATACAAGCGCGTTATAAAGTCTATTGAAAACGAAACAAAACCCAACTTTATTTATTATAAGAACACACACGGTTTTACACTAACCCCAATACCACAGTAAGTGTGTCCCGGTGTGTGTGTGTGTGTGTGTGTGTGTGTGTGTGTGTGTGTGTGTGTGTGTGTGTGTGTGTGTGTGTGTGTGTGTACGTACTACTACTACTATATAGTATAGTACTAGTACGTAAGT
>NW_011345031.1:0-5239 GCF_000735185.1 Notothenia coriiceps
ACAGTGGTAATTAAAGTTTAAAAGTCTCAAAAATGCTACAACTACTGTCACAAACTGGATGAATGTGAAGCAACAGCGGTAAAGGAGGATGAAAGCGTAATTAAGGAGCACTATTGGAGTGACTTTGATGGTTATTGGACTCAGGATTCATTCATTTGGATTCCTGCTGTATGAAGAAATTAAAGGACGGCGCGCAAGTGGAAACAATTCACAAAGGGATTAAACTGTTTAAAACACATGCTCAAAGTAAACCGGGTTTTGCCGATGTGTTTATGTGGATTCAAAAGTCGTAAATAATCTACAAACCAATCTGATCGGAGCAACTGAGACAAATAATCCAACTGAAACCGGCATGGACAATGATTATGTTTTTTAAAATGCGCTTATCCAGAAAAGCCTGTTTTGGACACTTTACGGGCAGAAGAAACATTTATATCAAAGAAAGAATTATACATTTCTGTCTTTTTATGCCTTTAATAATACCAACTTGAATGTTTATTAAAATGAATTAATCAATTATTTTGTATATGTTATTGTAATGTAGAGACAAGGCTTTTAGTGACAATCATGTATTTCGTTACAATTATATGTAAAAAAAAAGAATAATAATTTAAAAAAAAAGTCTAAATATGATATTTGGCCTCAAATCATCTGAGGCCTGGCGCCCCCCCTGCGATCTTTGGCGCCCCCCAGGGGGAACCACTGGATTAGCACACATGTTGGTTTACTTATGTCTAAATGCATTCTCTTAAAAGGGCTTCTGTTAGAAAAAACACTATATTTAGCATTATAGTAAATATTTTGTACGTTTTAACAAATACTATGCGCTAAATTATTAAAATGTCAATGCTTGTGCTTTTTTACAGCTGTTAGCATAGCCTCTGCCATTAAACAAAAAAACGTGTTCATTTTTTAAAGTTTTTTATTATTTTTATGCTGTCAAAAGCATTTTCTGTTAGTGTTAAAAAAGTATTCACACATGAATGACCCGTTTGATGCTTTCAAATCGTGCAACATAATAAAACAAACCTGAGGAAATTTGATTAACTGTCATTGACAAAATGCATGGATTTGAATTAAGATATTTCAATATCTTTTGGGGTTTTTTGTGACTGAAAATAATGTTTTTTTAAGGTGTTTGTGAGTCGGTACTGGTGTGTCCGTGCTGCTGAGCTTCTGACTTCCTCTGATCCTTGGAAGTGCCTCTGTTGAGTTTCCCTGAGTAAAAAACAGTAAAGAATAAACACTTTTATAATGATTTGTTTGTAGTTACTATCCTGACAAAGTTACATGCTTTTACATGATAAAAACTAACCCAGAATAACGTAATTCTTTAACAAAAAAACATTTCTTTATTTTTCTTATGTTGCAGCTGATAGCATGTACTTATTGGGGTAAAAGGTAAAGGTACTTAATGTTGGTTTTTAGCATGCTTAGTTTAGATTGAGGGAGATTTAAATTTGATATAGAAATAGTGAGTTTGAGGAAATACATTTTTCAGTCTAAGAAAATGTTGGAAAACTATGCTTCGGAACCCAATTCCTGACATTTGTTTCGTGTGTTTTTCAGTGCATAATTTCATATTCTAATACCAAATGCCCTGATTTAGGTTAGGGTTAGGGTAAGCAAACATTTGTTTGTTTTCCTGTGAGTTGTGAAGACTCTCAAAACATTTCCTACAGATTTTGAACATTTGTTAGCTCTTTTTTTCCCCACATTACAGTTAAGATGAGGAAACAGGCTTTTGATCGTCCCATAGAGAGCCTGTAACAATAAATAATCTTTCTTGTGCTTTACTAAATTGTACATATTATAGTAAGGTGTGTTTGCATACCTTCTCTTCCTCTGATCTCTGGCAGTCCTGGGCTTCTTAAATCTGGGAAATGGACGTCTGACTTCTTCTTGGTCGCTGTAATTCTCCTATCGGACGCTAAGGAGCGCTCACAAGTCTGGCTTTTGTCCGACACCTGAAATAAAAGACATTGGTGTCATTGGAAGACAGTTTCTATGTGATTCTGTTCTTAAACAAGTGAAATATGAGCTATGTCACCTGTGCAGTGAGTGATCCAGACATGTGGTTGGACAGTCGACCGTAGACGCCACCGTGATGCCTCGGCTTGTCTGCAAACCTGTGATAAACACAAAGATTCTGTCATAATTTAAACTAAGAAAACATTGGAAGAGTTGTTGTTAGGGTTGTAACGCCCGACAGGAAACCAAAGGGAAACTTTAAAGACCAAACAAATTTAGGAAGCGCTCAGGAGTAATTCTTTGTTTACTCCTGAGTCCTCAGCATCCAAAATATGTTAATGGCAGCTACTAGCGTGGACCAATTTTGTTTCTTTGAGAATATATCTCTTGTTTCAGACTTATAAGTGATCGCCTCATCCAAGATTTGCTGAATGATTCAAATAAGTTTGCTGTTTGCGGTTTTAGTCTTGGACAGCAGTTTCCCCAACTAGAAGACCATCGTCCAAATGTTTACGGATCATATTCCTACGTAGGCAGCTAGCTACTAAGCTACATCCTTTGGAATTAGAATAGAAACAACTGTGCAGGTTTAAAGCCAAGTGTGTGTCTAAACGTTTTAAGACAAACATATATTGTACTGTACTCTATTGTGCTTGCATGTTTGAACTGCAGTACCTAAGGCTGTGGTTCCCAGGATGGAAACCTGACCCCATGGAAAAGTGATCGCTGGTGGATGGATTGACGACTGGTGAAGAGGGGATGAGGGGTGAGGAAGAGGGAGGGGGAGGAGGTGGAGGTGGAGAGGATTGGGGCTTGCTGATGTTAAACTCATCAACGTCTGGCGTGTTGAAGACGAAGCTTCGTGTCAAAGCTTTGTGGTCTGGAGTCGTAGAGTTGAAACGAGTCGAATCTGCATCAGCTGATCCATCTTTTGTTTCTGGGATGTCTCTTTTCTTTCTCGCCTCTGTGGGAAATGTAATTTTCTGCGTCTTAAGGGTCATTGTTGCGACAGACTTACTGTGGTTACTAAAAGACCCATGCTTCATTTTGGGTTCTCCGATCAAGGATTTGTAGTTAGAGGGTTCAACCTTTGAGATTTGGTCAACTACAGACGTGGTCGTTGAACTGATGAAAACAGAGAGCGCTAAATCCTCTCTGTTTTCTTTGTCCGATACTTTCAATGTCTTTGGAATAATGGTTCCTAATGGTTCATTGCTTTCAGAGATTTCAATCGCCACAGTGGTTCTGGATTCTGCAGTGATTTTGGATGTAGGAGTCCTCAGTTGATAGACACTAGAGGGCTCAGAAGATTCAGGATTCTCCTTGTAGTCTCCACTTGAAGCATTGTAAATCTCAAAGTTGTTTGCCTCGTTGATATCCTGTTGAGTTTTGGCTGATATTTCTGAAAGTCCCCTGTCCGTTGGAAGGCCTCTTGTTGGTTTAGCATCTGAATACGAGCCAGTATTGGGAAACTTTGAGGTTCCTTTAGCTGTTGTTAACGTGCTTTGGACAGGAGTGGCTTCTCTAAAAACTGTTGAGGACTCCCTTGAAATATCTGAGAGAAGCGTCTTTGAAGGATTACACACAAATGTGTTGTTTTTGGTCATTTTTGAGTTTGAGGTAGTCTTAGATGTCTTTGAGTTTGAGGGTAAGACTTTCGGACATTCAGAGGTCTCTCTTTGCTCTTTGTTTGTGGTTGAAGTTTCGTTCTGATTCCCTGAAGTCGTCTTGCATGGCTTGTTGACAGGAGGGATAGTTGTGGTAGCAACCTTAATGTGGTCATTACTTGATGGTTGAGTCGATTTAAGTGTCCAACTTGTCTCTACTTGATCAGCGTTTGATATTTTAGAAGTGGAAGCACCTTCAGGGTGTTCTGTAATGGAGGTCTTTCCCATTTTCTGTGTTAAGGAAGTATCTGTACGATCAAGGGTTGGTTTTAATGATGCTTTTGGAGAATACACCCCAATTGTATGGTCCCTAGTTGAGGTTTTAGACAATTTAAGCACTTTTGTGTTGGTCCAGTTCTTCCCAAAGTCTTGGTTAAGCTCCAATTTGATAGATCTACCAATCTCTAAGCCACTGAATCCTCCATCTGTTTCCAGAGAAGCAACTTTTCCTTGTTTAGCTACCAATGTGTTATTGTCCTTTAGATCTGTTGCAGTCTTGGTAGACTCTAATGAATCCAAAGTAAAGGTTTTAGTTGATTTTGACACCTCAGGTTCTTTTCTCTGATCCCCAACAGTGACTTTCCCTGGTTTACTTTTCACGGGCACAGTTGTTTTTGCGACATTATCAATCTTTGCGCCTACAGTTTTGGATTGTTTGGTTGATAGAGGCTCCGAGGGGTTTCGAATAGTTTTAGAAAGCTTTGAAGGTTGCTTTCCTTTATTTTTCTCCATCTTCTCTTCCTCCTTCCTCTCCATTTCCTTGTTGCCTCTCTCGTCCAGATCTTCAGTTTGTTTCTTCTCTTTGCTTCTCCGGTTCCTGTCATCCCCTTCGTTCCTTTCTCGTCTTGGGGTTTTGGTTATTTTGGGAAGGGTAGAGTTTTCTCTGTGGTCTTTCTGGATCTTTGCATTCAACTCGTCCAAAAATCGGATGTGGAAAGAGTCCTGAGTGAACAGAGGATGTTCGAGTAGTTCTGAACACTGGGCGCGTCTTTCTGGATCCATCTGGAGACAACTCTGAAAGAATCAACACAAAGTATTACTGGTTCTGACAAATCAATGAATGCTTGTGAATACTCGTAATGGGACATTCAAGCCAATGTACCTGAGCCAGGTCCAGGGCGGTGGGTGGGATTGTAGGAAAGCGCTGATCCAATGGGACTCGGCCAGAATGTTCTGGAAGTCTGACTCCAGAAAAGCCGGGATTCCTGTAGAACAACTCCTGGTGATGAGCTGTCAGGTTACCTAGGAGAACCCAAGAGAGTAGAAGTGTGTTGAGAGAGTTCAGAGATATTTCATGTTTTTATTCAAAGGTCCCTACTATACTGTTTTTCATCAATATATCTCAGGGGTCTCAGATATACACAGAGCCTGTCTCTGATTGGCTGAAACACCAAACAGGTCATTGCAGCATTACCCATAATCCCCTCTGTTTCAGCCCTGCTACTAAAGTCTGTTAGAAGAGACATGAAGAAGAGGCGACACATGTTGATGTAGAAGAGACATGGAGAAGAGGGGACACATGTTGATGTAGAAGAGACATGAAGAAGAGGGGACACATGTTGATGTAGAAGAGACATGAAGAAGAGGCGACACATGTTGAT
>NW_011345032.1:0-2340 GCF_000735185.1 Notothenia coriiceps
CGATACAACATTACGTGTTGAATGAAATAAGTACCCACGTTTTAATTGATTTATTATTATTTATTTATTTTATTTGATGAGGTGTGTGGGCTGTCTTTCATTTTTACATACAGAACAATGGAGGCTATCCACCCTTATCCACAATGTAAAGTAATTCACACAGCCTCTTCTCTCAGTGAGGAGCAGCAGGTTCAGCTTTCAGTAACAAAGTAACAAAAACAAAGTAACAAAAACTAAAAAGGCATTAATTTTTTTAAATATGTCGTGTAGTAATAGATTTTTTTTTTTTTCTCAAGAGAGTAGCCTACCAGAATGTGTATTTTATGTTAGTATTTAAAAAAATGTCCTGGGGGACAATCCCCCCAGACCCCCCTGCAGGGGTTGGGTTTTCAGCATGTCAACTCTTTCACCTGTGGGGAAATTGCAGGATTGGCTCCAGGTCGCCCTTTTTATTTACTACAGTTCAATTTGGATTGAGACAGGGAAATAATCTAAACCTTTCCGTTTCACTGTCAAGGGGGGCGATATAGCGTGTATTTAATTACATTGCAAATACTGACTTGAGCCCCTACCATAGATTACCCAACAAAAATACTCTGGAGCCGCCACTGGTCACAATAAAAATGTCTAGGTGAAAGTGAAAGTAACTGGTTTTGTAGGCCTAAACTATTTTTGCTCACAGAAGTTATTTTAAGCAGCAACATGCTGAGAACACCCTAACCGCGGTTACATGAGGCCTCTCTCAGGGTTTCAACACCCTACCACTCTCATTCCATGAGATTGACTCTAATATCCAGGCATGTCTGTTCAGCCTGTACGCGAAAACACGTCGGTTCAAATGGTGCCTTCGTGGCCCCCCGGAATGTAAGGCTCTGATCACGGGACTGTAGGGTTGAATGCTGTGGGCAGCAGTATTGTGTCTCTTACCTTCCAGGTCTCCAGCTCTTTCTTAGCCTCCTCCAATTCTCCGCCTTCTTCTTCTACGGCACTCACCATCTGACAATGAACAACAATACATTAGTCCGACAGTCTAACGTGCACAGCCTTCATATTCTTCAGAAATCCTTACCTTAGTTATCGGGATATCAGCCATGACCTGACAACGAAAGTGTGTTAACAAATGACACACGACACGACAAATGACAGAGGTAGGCTAAATCTGTTCTGCGTGTGGGACAAAGAGACCAGTACGGAAAGTGAAAGTTAACCGGAGTGCAGTTGACGCAGCGCACTGTCAATGCCAGTAGTGTTTGGGGAGGGAGGGGACATCATCCAACCCAGGAGAATTGAGGATTAGGAGAATGAGGAGAGGAAAAAGGAGAGAGGGGACGGTTTTGACGAGAGGAGAACTATGATGGAGGAAATTAGGCTGGGGGTTTCTGTAGCGAACATTAAAGACATACGTGTGTGGGGAAAGTGGTATGGAAGCAAACAAGATACAGAAGTATTTTCATTTTATAAGACACCGAATTTGAAAATAATTACTTTGAAAATCATGTATCTGAATTGTTTTGCTCCTAATTTACTTATGTGAAATACAAATGTAATAATTCAAGTAAAAACAATTTGAATGGTCAAATTCAGATCCCAAAAATTCGAGTTAAAAAAATTCGAATGGACAATTTCGGTGTTTACAATTTGACGTCCAAAATGTCGGAAGGAACATCACGCGGGCTGCGTCTATCGTTTTTCCAACCCACGCGGGCTGCGTCTATCGTTTTTCCAACCCAGTTTAGATCCCACTTCCGCATTACGCAAGCATCGACGCGGCGTTACGTCACAGCATCAACCTGGCGTTACATCCCTATGGTTACATCACTGCCTCACGCGGCACACCCGCGAAATCTGAATCTGACAAGCGAAATACCGTCCTTTTAAACGCCGCATAATATACAATATAATAGTGCTTCTTTGTCAATATGACTGACGACCACACTTATGCAGTGCTGAGGTAATGTTAATTCATCATTTAATACCTCCTGCAGTTGATGCAAACAGGTAAGTGGATCATGCAGTCAATTTGGGATTGTATCCTGGGACTTCAGCATTCAGCAGTTCCCTGTTCCTGCCTCAACCCTCCCACTGTCCCAGCCTTCACCTGGTGAGACATATACACCAATTAAAAGACATGATTATTACACAGTCAACCCGTATTCAGAGTGCCTAATAAATGTATATATATTTTTCCAGCGCAGATTTTGGCGTTTTTGGGACCATCGCACATGTGTGTAAGTAATAAGTATGCTGTATAATCTGCAAAAACTGTCAGGTGGTGTTATTGATTATCTTTGCAAAACAGCCCCCACCAATATTGATTTTGAAAAATATCTTTTAATTGAA
>NW_011345033.1:0-26217 GCF_000735185.1 Notothenia coriiceps
AAAAATATTAATGCCGCTCCGGTAACACGGACAACAAAAGAGGCAGGAATTATGATGGGCGGTCTTGTTCCCAAAGCCAAGGAGGGAGAAGTTGGCGACAATGTGTGTTTCTCAATGTCGAGGAAGGCAGCTCCAGAGCCACTATTTCAAGCATACTACGTCATCGAGTGCCGCCGAAGGACTGTTCCACTGTCCAGCATACTCGGAATTCTACCGAGGCCGGCGTACTTCGTAGCGAGAAATTTTGAGGCTGCACATGTCTAGACTCCGCGATCTTAAAATCGTCACAATGCTTTGCGCACGGATCAATTTTCAAATCTTTTCGCGGAAATAGCGCTACATTTAAGATGGGGCCTCGCGCACCTGTTAGCCTGCTCCACAATTCTTTGTTTTCCGAGGCTAGGAAGGATTCTTGCCTCGCTTCTGAAGGAAGTGACTCGGAAGACATGTGCTACCAAGCAAGCGTCTTCGACATTGAGAAACACCCAGTGTGTGTGAGGCTTCAGAGACGCCGTTGGTATTTTTCTCCGTTTTTTATTGTGTGTTGCGTACTTGATCTGTTGCCTTATTCTGTGAGAGTGCTGTCAATATAGGCCACAACCCGGAAGAACTTGACAGTTTTGATCAACAACACGTGACCATGACAGCATGCGTAATATTCAAATTCCTGCTCCATCCACCCTAACCCGCTCCTAAAAGGTTTTGCTGCTTCTGAAAGATTATTCAAACAACTACAAGGGGTTTCTTATCCACAAAATGTAAATAGGAAATAATTAAGGTGTCTGAATAAATGACCAGTGCTGTCATTTTCCTGCAGCAGACCGATAACAGCAATGGACCCCTCAAGGTTTTGTTTTACTCAGTATGAGATTATTACTAAAATTGAATTTATTTGTAATAATAATACATTCTGAAGGTTGATGAAAAAATATCCAAATAAGTCAGGATATTTACTGAAAGAAAGCAAAAAGGGAGAGTATATCATAGCCTTGGTTTATAGTTTATATTCAACCTAATGAAACATGTTAGAGTGGTGGGATTTATATTATCAAATATTTTATTTAAGTACAGTTTTGAGGTCATGGACTCGCACCTGAATTTCAACAATCACATTATGACAATTACAAAGACAGCATACTATCACGTAACAATGTACTGTGTCTAAGATTAAAGGACTTATGTCTCTGCAGGATTTGGAAAAACGTGTCCATTGATTTATCTTCAGTAGACTGCTGGTATGGTGGTTTACAGGTCTCACAAAAAAATCTATTCCATAAAAAAAAAGTGAGATGCAGCTTATTCAGAATGCTGCTGCTCGAGTCTTCACTAACACTAACGTAACGTCCACAAGGTTCCGTCGCGTTGAAGCTTGCCGGTGGGCGTGTCTGGCGTGCGGACAACAACCAATCACATTAATCTCCCGCCCCGGACACACAAGCACACGGTTTGATTGGCTAGCCCTTGTACTGGCATATGATTTGATTGGCTGGCACTTGCGTCTACGCTTGAAAAGTTGAACTTTTCTCAACTTTCGAAGCGAGCAACGGAGGCAAAGCGACGCGACAGAACCACAATGCAGTTCGGCAAAGCGTCACGTCACCCCATTCAAAGTGAATGGGAAGCGTCTTCGTTGAAGCACGCAACGGAACCGTGTGGACGTACCGTTAGAAAGTGGATCAAATCACTCCAGTTCAGAAGTGTTTACACTGGCTTCCTGTATGTTAAAGACTCTAAAATACTGCTGATGGTTTATAAGGCTCTGAATGGTTAAGGGCCAACATATGTTTCTGACCTCCTGCTACATGAATGAACCATCCAGAACTCTCAGGTCTTCTGGGACCTTTCTGCTCTCTGCCCCCAGTCAGAACAAAACATTTAGATGCAGCATTTGGTTTTTATGCTCCTTCTGTCTGGAACAAACTACCAGAAATCTGGGGGTTAGTTGCAACTCTTTTTTACCTCTGCTTTCTATTAAATCAAATACCGAATCACTACCAATTGGACACGGTAAACAATCCAAAGCATTGGGAATCAGAAACATGTGACATTTGGATGGGGCTCTTGTGACTTTCGTGGCACATGAAGCTAAAGGTCAGGCTATGATAGAGAGTCCTTGGACACGCAACTGTAATTGACCTTTTCCTTTGATAGTAGGGCATGGATTGGCATATGCCTCTATAGGGGCCTAGCTTCATTCACTGCAGTACAAATATAATGAGTTAAGTTGCTCGGGGAGTCATTAAGCACAATGAGTATTTAGCTTAGAGGACCGGTTCAGCAGTGATGTAACACAATAGCTTTTTTCTTTCGTGTTGTGGTAGATTTGCTGCCAACTAAAGATATGACAAAAGAAAATATGCATCATGTCATTGGTTGCTGTGACTGTGTGGAAGCCCTTGGTGGATGTTGTTGCTAGGGTAAAGTGCCATACATTGTTCATGATCTGTACAAAATGTTTTCAACATGAAAAAAAAGGTTATTATGCAGCAACCTTTTTTCTGGGTCTTTGTTGTATAATAATTTCGTCCACAAGAGGCGAAAAAAAATGATTTATTGTGAATTGTGTATATAATATATAATTTTTGCACCAGAGTTGTAGTCGAATCACCAATTCTCAAGTCAGAGTCCCTCTCGAGTCCCCACTCTTACAGTCCGAGTCGAGTCCAAGTCCGAGTCATCATTACTTGTGCTCGAGTCAGATTCCAAGTCTGAGTCATCATGTATTCATCTGAGTGGATTATATTATATATATATATTTATATAGGTAAAGGAAATCGCATCGCAGCTGCAAACACCTGGGGCTAAGTACATCCGGACTTGAGGCAAAACTTGAGAGTCCGAGTTTGAGTCCATCAGTGTGTGAGTACTCTAAGTCTGATTTGCACCCAGATGCATTCATTTGCATCCAACAATGCTATTTACACGCGGTGTCAGTAGTTGCCATCGAGAAAGTGGCTATTTTCACCTAGGTGTATAAAGCCACTTTGTTTAATCAGAACCTTTTATTCATTTATTGTTTTTGAGATGTTAAAGGGGACCTATCATGCAAAATGCACTTTTTTATGCGTTTTATACATAAATATGTGTCCCCGGTGTTTCAGGGAACTCACGCAGCGTCAGAAAATAAAACCCTTTCTCTTTTCCTCCGTACCCAAATCTCTAAAAACGGGGGTACAACGGAGCTGATCCAGATTTGCGTCCGATATGACGTGATATCGGAAATGTGGACCCACGGCTCTATCAGAAAGTTGCTATCAGAAACAATGCCCGACTGTTTTGGACGTAATATGGTCGGTGTCACATTAGCATCGTTAACACTCAGAGCTAACCTGTACTGGAGAGAGCATGTGTGTGAAGAAGCAGGAAATAAAAAGGAACTCACCCTGTGGTATAACCCGCAAGAGAGAAAGCCTTTGAGCTCCATACTGTTTCAGAAATAATCCTTGATAATCCATGATATGGCGTTTCATCACGGCAATATTTAGTTTAGACAGTATCTGCCTGGTCCCGCATGAGCTCACGCCCCCTCCTTTTTTATGTTCTATCAATTCTTTTTTTTAAAGCTTTATATCCTAAATCAGCGTTTTTGAAACAGGAAGTGAAATAGAGGGATTCATGGCTAGAATGAGTGATCTGTTTGGTATTTTGAGCAAAACACTTCATAGACATTGTTTTTTTATATTTGTATATATCTGAGACCTATGCTATTGCCTAAAAATAGCATGATAGGTGCACTTGAAGAGCAAAACATAATCATTTTGGTATTCCTTTTTCCTTCATTTAAATTAGATTGCCATGATGCGAGTGGCCAGGGAGGAGCGGCAGAAGAGCTCAGTGGAGTAGTCATGGACTGGAGTAGTTCATGGAGATGTTCAGAGAGCCTCTTCGGGAGAGTTCAGTGTTTGTATTAGTTTCAGTCGGGAGAGGTTCAATGGTAGAGTTTCAGGAGAGTGTTTTCAAGGGATGTAGCTCAATGGGTGAGATATGTTTGTGGGTTCAGGGAGTAGCTCAAGGTAAAGCAGTATGAGAGCTCACGGAAGTCTCAGTGGAGAGCTCAGGAGGAGAGCTCAAGGGAGAGCTCCGCACGAGAGCTCAAGGAGTAGAGTTCAGGGATGGCGTTACAGGACCAGGCAACCACAAGGGCGACCCCGAGGGACGGTTGGGATGACAGACACGGTAACCTCCGGGCTACTGAATGAAAGGACGGTCCCGCCAGGACGGTTGGGATTACATGACACGGCAACCGCTCCGGGGCTGTTGATGACAAGTTGTAGGTCCCCAGGACGGTTGGGATACAGGACACGGCAACCTTCCGGCGGCGGCTGATGAGAAAGACGGTCCCCAGGACGGTCGGGATTACGGGACACGGCAACCTCCGGGGCGGCTGATGAGAAGACGACCCCCCGAGGACGGTTAGTACACAAGGACACGGCAACCTTCGGGGCGGCTGACCGAAAAGACAGCGCGCCTCAGGACGGTTGGGGATGCATACACGGCAAACCTCCGGGCTGCTGATGAGCAAGACGGCCCCCAGGACGGTTGGGATACAGACACGGCAACCTGCCGGGCGGGCTGATGAGAAGACGGTCCCCAGGACGGTCGGGATACGGGACATGGCGAACCTGCCGGGGGCGGCTGATGAAAAGAACAGCCCCAGGACGGTTAGGACCACAAGACACTGGCAACCTCGGGGTCGGCTGGACGAGAAGACGACCCCCAGGACGGTCGGGATACAGGACACTGCAACGCTCCTAGGTCGGCTGCTGGACAAAGCAGCCCCAGGACGGTTGAGGTTACAGGACATGGGCAACCCCTAGGGGCGGCTGACGAGAAGACGGCCCTCTCTATGACGTTTGGGATTACAGTACAACGCAGTCCCAAGTAGACGTCGACCGGGCGGCCCCAAGGTCCGGCCGGGACGGGTCCGGAGGACTTCTATAGTGTCTCTCCTGCCCTTGAAAGGCGGGATGCTCCGGCCAGACGGACAGGACTCAAGGGGGTCGGCTCCTGAGGTGGTACTTGACGACCACGGAACCGGGGGCCCGGCAGGCGGGGCTTCACCGAGGTGGTACCTTGAGACGACGAAACGGGGGGCCCAGCAGGCGGGCTCCTGAAGCGTACTGAGACGGAACGGGGACCCAGCAGGCGGGCTCTGTGGGGTAAATACCTGACACGAAACGAAGACCCAACAGCATAGGAACAGAGAACGATGTCAGGTCCAGATACGAGAAAACACAAGAACTATTCAAACTAGGAGTGATGCACTCAACAAAAAGAAAACAAGAGTAAAAACAGTAAGAGTCGAGTCTCTAATTTATGCTGGTTAAAAACAACAATTAAACAACGATATAGAACTTTTTTATTCATAGAATGGTTAATGAAATGAGACAGAGGGCCCAGCCACGTTAACCCAGGGATGTAGGATTCACACGACTCAAGCAATTGTCTTTAGGAGGCGCCGGCTATGAGGATTCTATTTTGTAGGTGCACAAACTGGTAGTCTTCCGAGGACGAGCAGGGCACACAGAGGAAGTACTCAGCCACTGAGGTGACGTGGAACGATTTGTCTTTCAAAGGGGGTGTCCACAATATTTGTTTACACTAGAGATTCTTTACTAACAATTGTACGTCGGGTGTACTCCAACTGTCACTGAATTTACTACAACAAACTAAATATTTGTACTCTGTGAGATTTGTCTTCTGACACTCATTAACACAAATTTTTTTTTCAAAATTGTGTCTTAATAAATAAACTTAAGTAACAGCGTCAAAAGTTTAGTCGGTTATTACNNCTCCAGTGATGTTCTGCTGTGCTCCTCAGGGTTCTCCCAGTCTCAGACCCAGAGCCATCAGAAGGAGAAGGACTCTCCTCTTCCTCCTCCTCTTCCTCTTCCTCCTCCTCCTCCTCCTCCTCCTCCTCTTGGTTCTCCAGTGATGTTCTGCTGTGCTCCTCAGGGTTCTCCCAGTCTCAGACCCAGAGCCATCAGAAGGAGAAGGACTCTCCTCTTCCTCCTCCTCTTCCTCCTCCTCCTCCTCCTCCTCCTCTTCCTCCTCCTCCTCCTCCTCCTCCTCCTCCTCCTCCTCCTCCAGTGATGTTCTGCTGTGCTCCTCAGGGTTCTCCCAGTCTCAGACCCAGAGCCATCAGAAGGAGAAGGACTCTCCTGAGTACACCAATGACTTTGGGATCTTTAACTCTCTGTGGTTCTCTCTGGGAGCCTTCATGCAGCAGGGCTGCGACATCTCCCCCAGGTACAGCACTCTCAGCATCTGAGGTCAAAACGTGTCATTCGACTAGTTCAAGTTCTTATTTGTCTATTTGTTAAGTTCTGCTTTGGCATTTGCAGTTAAGATCTATTGATAACTGTGTTCTTTGTTATGAGGCCCTCTGATAGAAAGCTCTAACAAAATGTACAATTAAAAAACATGCGAGAGGTATAAGGTATCAGCTATATTCTTGTATCTACAGTATATATATATATATAGCTTCTATATATATATATATACATCATACAACCAATATTACTACAACTTCAATGGCTGCATGTGTAGAATATTTTACACTCATGAAACTAAGGATTACAAACATTTTTTTTTTTAGATAGAAATATTGAAGATTGTTGGTAAAAAAAAACCTGTTTTGAATCGAACGTATTCTCTAGCCATGCTCCTATAAACTGTAACATGTAGAGAAGAAACGTCTTGCTTGAAATAAAGGTCTTTTCAAGGTTTTGCCTTTTTCTCCAATAGCAAGTTTCACAACAACATGATCATTGAACAATATATATATATGTATATATATATATATATAGTATTAGTATACCATCAACATTACCATAGGTTCAGTGTCTCTAATATCTCACAGACATGCAGTACATTTATGTAACTGTGTTTTTTGTATTCATCAATTATTTGATTTAATTTTCAAAATAAAAGTCATCAGCATTCTTTTTGAAGACAAACTGCTTTATTTATTAACACAAGGCTTTTATTCTGAAATGTTAGCTTTTTTGTGCATGTTTTTTTTTTCTATTTACAAATGAGGAAAACACTTCTTAACATTTTTGTTCTAAATAATCAGACATCTAAAAACAACATTGTTTGTCAGGGTGATGTGTGTGTGTCTCTAGACTGCTGCCAGTGTTTATGCTAAGCTAAGCTAACTGAAATCTTAACACACAGCGGTCCTCACAAAAACAGCGAGATACACACACACACAAATATACCACTAGTGATGTATATAACTTATTCATTCAGACATATCATCACACACACTCACTCACACTCACTCACACTCAAACACACACACACACACACACACACACACACACACACACACACACACACACACACACACACACACACATATCATGAAGCTAACATGTAATGTGACGTGCTGCCGGGTCCTGTTGTATGTTACCGCTGTGTGAACGCCTGAGGCTGTTTCTATTCCTGATCTATGCCTGTGTGTGTGTGTGTGTGTGTGTGTGTGTGTGTGTGTGTGTGTGTGTGTGTGTGTGTGTGTGTGTGTGTGTGTGTTTACATGTTTGAGGATGTCAATATGTATGTGTGTGTATTTCTCATTATTGCAATGTTGGAGTTTCAACATGTATGAAACTGGAAAGGTTTGAACACAAAATATTCACTTGGTTGCCCCTTTTTTTGAAAAACACATCATTGCTTCTACACTCTTCAAGCACATAATAATAATAATACATATTCCACTATTACATCTGCAAAGAGACCACTTTATAAGCTGATTGTATTCAAACACTCTTAAATATAAAAACAGTGGTGTTGCAATATCATCATCTATCCCAAAACCAGTTGAGATCCAAGTGTTTGTTAATGTTTAAAGCTTGTTATCGATGCGTCTCGTCAGGTCGCTGTCCGGTCGCATCGTGGGGGGGGTGTGGTGGTTCTTCACCCTCATCATCATCTCCTCTTACACCGCTAACCTGGCTGCCTTCCTCACGGTGGAGAGGATGGTTTCGCCCATCGAGGGCTCCGAGGACCTGGCCAAGCAGACGGAGATCGCCTACGGGACGCTGGACGGCGGCTCCACCAAAGAGTTCTTCAGGGTGAGGACACACACCGTTTGAATTCCCATCCAGATGTGTGACAGTTTGACTCTCCAAGATTTATTTTTCGGGATGTGTTCAGTGTGGGCAGCCATGACGCTCATCTGGCATTCCAGATGTGTCAGTGACATCTTTAAATATGGGAGGTGTGTGGTGCAGTGGATAGTGCGTTGGTGTTGGGATCAGGGGGTCACAGGTTCAAGCCCCACTGCAGTCAGCATGTCGTTGTGTCCCTGATAGGGATGTCCCGATCACCTTTTTTTGCTCCCGATCCGATTCCGATCATTTGATTTTGACAATTTGCCGATACCGATTTTTCCTGATCCGATCTTTATGCAATGCATTAAGAGAAAAAAAAGAATTAGTTTCCCTAAGGTTATCTTTTTATTTAAATTGGATATTCTATCCAACATGGATATAGCTTCTTTTTTCACAGCAGCATTGGATCAGTTCAGTTGTGCAGCATTGGATCAAAACAAAATAATTGACACTGCGCCCACTCTGTTGCCAGATTTGAGAGAAATAACCAGGTCTATGAAGACAAGCCCCAAAGAAGCAACACATACATGATGTTGTGTAATTTGAAACCAAAACTAAGGCCTCAGGATGACTTTAAGACTTGAACATCACACATTGGAATACAAAATAAAAAAAGTATTTTAAAAAAAAAAATCCCGATCCCGATTTTTTCCTTTCCCGATTCGATCTTTGAATACGTGATCGGCTCACACGATCCCGATCACGTGAGTCTGATCAGGACATCTTTGTCCCTGAGGACCCCAAATTGCTCCTGTGGGATTGTCCACAGTATTGAGTATGTTAGTCTCTTTGGATAAAAGCGTCTAACAAGTAACATGTGATAATCTTTAAATGGCTGCTAGAAAAAAGCATTCTTACATATTTAATTTTTTGCTATAATTTGCACTGCATTTGGATTGGCTTCTGTACGACAGCTAATGGTTTCAGGTCGTCTAAACTTCTATACTTACCATCATTGTGAACACTTGATAGATGTGTACTTTGTAACAGTGGAACATTGGACACTGGCATGAACTAATTAGATTCTGAATATTCAAATGTGTTTTCCCTAAAGATGAGATCAGAGCAGGTCTTGGTACAGTGAGTGTAAATGGACACTATTATACTCCTCACTCATGGAGACCCTAATAATCAGTTTGTATCTCTAATATCTAACCCTAGCGGTCAAAGATCGCCGTCTTCGAGAAGATGTGGTCGTACATGCGCAGCACGGACCCCACCGTGTTCGTGAAGAACACCAACGAGGGCGTGAGCCGCGTCCGCAAGTCGAAGGGGAAATACGCCTACCTGCTGGAGTCGTCCATGAACGAGTACATCGAGCAGAGGAAGCCCTGCGACACCATGAAGGTCGGAGGAAACCTGGACTCCAAAGGCTACGGGGTGGCCACGCCCAAAGGATCCGCCCTCAGGTAAACTCACAGTCTGTGGGGTCCTGTTGTGTGTTTCTGTGGGACATCAGGACAAGCACACCTTTAGACTAAATGTGCTACGGGTGACCTACGGCATCCACACAATGCACGTGTTGAAATATTATGATTCTGTGCCTATAAGATTTATCCAGGAAACAGGATTGGTTGCATGAACTCAAACACATGTACAGGTTTTAAACGTTGTCTTACAATATGTCAGAGTTGCTGATCTCACAGCAGGTCTGGCGTGCAGAGGTGTGGACTTCTGATGGACTTGATAAAACAAAAGGACCAGACAAGACAGAGCAGGGACTCTTACGGACCGTCTACACTACAGGCATCAAAAGATCTTGAAGCTGGGCGTGTCTGAAGCTTGGCGATTTTTTGCGAGCAACGCGACCAACAACCAATCACATGAATCTCCCGCCCCCGACATACAAGCAATAGCAATGTTAAAACGAAGTAAACTGGATATAAACTCTCCAAACAGGGGAAAACCTACCAGTTTCACCCACTGTCTCTGCCACCTCCCTCCATGCCTGGTTCCTCCGGTTTGTATCCCGGTAAATAGTTCTGGTCGTAAAGAACCGGGTGATTTGCTACCGTAATATCTCGTTTGGAATATGAGGAAATGAACTGCGGTCTGGCTCTCCCAGCTTGCACGTGGTTTAATTGGCTGCGCTTGCACTGGCGGGATTTGCATAAACGGGATTTGATTGGCTGATGCCGATAGATGCTCGTGATGCTTGCAAAGCCATGCCATGCTCCCCACAATGCAGTTCGGCGAAGATTAAAAATCTTCTACGTCACCCCATTCAAGTGAATGGGCGAAGCGTTGAAAGCATTTTTCGATGCCTGTAGTGTAGACGGGCCGTTAGTCAAAGCAGTTTGTGTTTGGATAGTTTAATCCACGACGTTTCACTTTAAAGCAAGATACTGACAGAAGAGAGAAAGGGTAGGGTGTCGCCTGATAACATATTTGGTGTATTTAGAGACATGAATCCAATTTGTATCATAATCTCACTCTGGATTAGTGCAGTATATTTAAATCGCAGGAAACACAGTGTTTTACCACTTTGAGGAGTTACTCCAGCCTAAGTGGAATTCTACACATTTAATAAAACATATTTGTTTGGTTCAGATCCTTGTAAATAAATCACACCATGATCATTTTAATATATTGATATATATATGGTAAAGAGAAGTTACACATGTTGCAGCCCTAATATGTTACACAGTAATCGACACTAGCTTGTTCAGAAGTATTTTAGGTGAAAATACAAAAGAGTGTATTTCTTGGACTCAAACCAATGAGAGCACAGAAGCGCTATCAGCTACATGTATTACAAGTACCAGTCAAATGTCTCCTGTGATTCGGACCCGCCCCCGGGTTATTCTTTGACCCGTGACTTTCAACAATATTTATTTCAGTCCACTTGGACCACCAATTGTAAAGGTCAATATGAACTAAAACTAGTTTTCTGTTAAACTCGGCACAGATATTGTTTGATTCTTTGGTATCATTGTTTTCGTACCAGCACTCATCATATGTTTCGGTCCTGGAGCTTGATTGGCTGCTGTCGGCTCTAGCTAAGGACTTCTGAGGAATGTACGGCACTAATTGGCTCAGTAAAGTAATTGATATGTGGCACACCTTTTAAGAAACATACCCTTTGTTATTCTTTGGGGTTAGAGGACAATAGCAAGGTTTCAAGTCGTTGGTGTTTCAGTCCAAGTGGAGTTGCACGGCTTTATTTAATTTAGTCAAATTGAGTCTAGAGTCCACACCTCTGCAGAGAACCAATGAACAGTACATCCAGATTCTAGCTATGAGAACAAACTGAAATACTGAAACTGACCCACAGAGCTGGAGGTCAGTTTCAGGTTTAGATAACTGTCTGTGTGTGTGTCTGTTTTCCTGTCTGTCTGACTGTCAGTCTCTTAATCTGTCTCTCTGTCTGTCTTGTCTCTCTCTCTTTTGTGTTTGT
The DNA here is from genome assembly GCF_000735185.1 of Notothenia coriiceps. Taxonomy (NCBI): domain Eukaryota; kingdom Metazoa; phylum Chordata; class Actinopteri; order Perciformes; family Nototheniidae; genus Notothenia; species Notothenia coriiceps. The sequence goes on from NW_011345033.1 coordinate 11,515, forward strand.
CTTTGTCTGTATGTGTGTCTCTCTGTCTGTCTCAGTGTTTCTGTCTGTCTGTCGGCCCGTCTACCTGTCTGTGGTCATCAGTTGTGCTTGTCTGACTGCTAACAACAGCACAACAAACTGTCTATCTGTCTGTCTATCTATCTGTCTATCTATCTATCCATCTATCTATCTATCTATCTATCTATCTATCTATCTATCTATCTATCTATCTATCTATCTATCTATCTATCTATCTATCTATCTATCTATCTATCTATCTATCTATCTATCTATCTATCTATCTATCTATCTATCTATCTATCTATCTATCTATCTATCTATCTATCTATCATCTATCTATCTCTATCTATCTATCATCTATCTATCTATCTATCTATCTATCTATCTATCTATCTATCTGTCTATCTATCTATCTATCTATCTATCTATCTATCTATCTATCTATCTATCTATCTATATATCTATCCATCTATATATCTTTCTATCTCTCCATCTATCTGTCTATCTATCTGTCTATCTCTCCATTCATCCCTACATGAGCATTGCTGCTGTCAGATAAAATGTGTATTATTTATAAATGTGTCGAATCGTCGTTAAATAAGAATTTGTACTGAATCAAATTTGCTAAGGCCCTTTTATTCAGTGACTTTAATTGGATTCTTCCTCGACCCTTGTTACACCCGTCCACCAAGTTTCATTAAAAGTGGGCCAGCAATAATTCTGTAATGCTGCCGACTAACCAAACCTCAACCGGAAAATCTCCTCTCCGGAGTCAAATCTGGAACAAGTGGTTGTAGTACAAGGTACAGCTCAAACACTGCAAAATCCTGACTGGTTGGAAAGAATCGTCCCTTAAGCAGCGCAGGACCAATGCCCAGCAGAGACCACACACAAAACAACGGTAGCAAAAGTGAATCAGCAACAACACAGCAGCCATGTTGTAAAGCCCTACAGAACATTTAGTAACACCAGAGGAAATTAGTCCAACCACATTTTGCCCAAAAAGGGAAATTCATAAATATATTGTTGTATATGTTTTTGGTGTGGTTCAAGACACTGCAGATGCTCATTTAGACCGTATTTCGTTCACATACAAAGACCACAGTTGACGGAATAATTCAATGCAAATTGACGATGAAGGATCTTCTTTCCCATTGGTGTAGACATTCAGTTATAAAGTCGTTGGTCTCTGAACGCTAGCTTTTCAATTGAGCGAAACCAAACGTCTTACCCCGGTTACAACATTAATATAATCAAGTTTCTTTTGACATGTTTATCTGAAAGCAGCGTTTCATGTTCCTTCTCTGTCCACGCTTCATCAGAACGTCTTGTCCTCTTTCTTTCTGCTTCACGTCAGCATTTTACAGACAACCCAGAGCCGGAGAACGGAGATGAGCTCCACAGATGAGATTAGTAAATGCTGAATATAATAATAATAACGTATGTTATGTAATTAGTAGGCCAGCAATATCAATCAGCGTAGCAAAACAGAACCCAGCAAATTGGCTTTCTGCCTTCGCTGTCAAATGTGTTTTGGTTTGTTGAAAGGAAGTGAAGGGTTTCTGATGGCAGATTGTAAATCAGAAAGTTACTCACCAGTATTTTTGAGCAGTTGCCTAGCAACACATTTGAGTTAAAGCCCCTAATGCTGAGCATATTGGATAATCAGCGTTACACAGATCACTAGTTCCATCTGAACAGACTCTGTTCTCTGCCTCTGGGTTCGTCTCCGTGCTAACAGCTGACCGTGTCCAGTCAACAGCTCCATCGTCTCCGCTGACTAACTCCATCACACTCAGCTCTGCTGCTGCCATCAGCTCTGCTCACACTAAAAGGGGAGCTCTGGTAGGAATCAACCCTCCAACACAGTGTTGAGAGAGAACACAGACGGGAATGAAATCCTTCATATAATGTACGTCACGTTAAAGGGTTTGATTTTGCCTCCGGCTCTGACAATGTTATGGAAAGAGCCTACAGAGAAATGAATCACGTCTCTCCTGAAAGATAGTAGGAGAGTCGATCTGCGCCAGTGTTGTCACAGTTTGTCGTAAAGTAATCTGAAATATTGTACACGTCATTGCTGACAACATGTGGAGTATTGCATGTTTCAGACTTCTTCACTGATTCCTGAGGTGAAGGCTAACATTAGCATTGATTTGTAACCCTGTTACTGTTATGGAGTAATTACCGTTACAGGGTTTTAGTTTCTGCAGTTCAATGTTTTATCTTTAGCCAAATTAAATGTTCACGTATAATTAAAAAGTATAAAAATAACTTTGTTTTAGTCTAACATCTCACTAAAGTAAACAAAACAAAAGTTGACCATGAATACCCGAGCTAGCCAAATCAATTATTTGTAATGGTTTACTACCTGTTTTTTCTCAAATACATAACAGAACTTTTTAAAATAAAGGGTTCATTTTTCAAACGTTTTTTTGTCTAAATTCTCCTGTAATTATGGAACAGCCCTTAAACAATCTGAGGAAAACAATCTGAGGAAAACAAACGTGAGTAAACGTACGAAGGATTACATTAGCGCCTGTTTAGCAGCTGTAGTGCTCTCGCTCAATACTGAACACTTTTCTTACTTAGAAACAAAAACGTTGGGAAAAAAGGGTCCAGGTTGAAACATCCAGAAGTTCCCCTTTGAAACACCATTTCTACAATTCTATCGTTCGGAGACCTTTTGTTCCAAAATGACGTTACCATTTCGGATTGATTGATTACAAAAAATATGTAACAGAATCCCTTTAGAACAAAACTCTTCTTTTGGCCGTCATCATAATAATTGTATTGTTGTCGTCCATTTACTGGTTGGCCTGTCAATAATCATTCTATTAATTCATGTTTCTTTAAAAACATCTCTGCTACCGTCTGCCTCTTGAGCTTTTCTCACCACTGGTATTTAAAGGGGAACAACGAGAACCGTGTGTTAATGTATAATGTACAGAATACTAAACTGTGAAGCACATTAAGAATATTATTCTATGTTCCACTTGTTACTTATTATCAAACATGTGACTGTTGTTCCTTTTTATTGATCAGGTCATGAATGTATTCTAAGTCGAGGATTGCTGCCGGTAGTAAAGTGTAGGATGCATTCGCTGTTCTTCAACCCAGACCATAATGAAATGTTGTTTTCCTTCAGCTGTGTTGAACATGAGGAACCTTCTGGTACAGCCGATTAGGCTCAACACAAACCAGCGGAGCAAATATATCCATCATGTTGACGTTATTTACCCTCGCCTATTTCTCATTTCTGACTTGATTTACAGCTGTAAATATTAGCACTCCAAATGCTGATGTTAATTGCTTCATCAGGGAACAAATAGTCCCCTGATCGCGTACATTTTGAGTTGCAAAAACCGATTTTCTGTTGACACCATTGAGTACCACCTTGTAAGTAACAATGTTTTCTGAATTATTACTGCAACTTGGTACCAAAATTATCTGTAGTTGCTTTTAACCATAGTCCAATTTCTTCATTTGGTCAGAACCAAGATTGCATTGAAAATTGAAATAATTACAAAATATCTCAGTGTCATCGTCACCACGAGGACCCTGATGCTGGAGTGAAAACATGGCTCTTAATGAAAGTTATATAGAACGGTGAATCGTATCCAGTTAAGGCTCAGATTGGTAGACAACGTTCATCGGACCAGAACACTTTAGGCAAACAGTCAATTGAAGATTTAGACCAACCTGTTAAAGAATTTGGATCCTAAACCAAATTGAATCTTGAATGAAGCAATCAGAAAGTGAAATAATGCCACGGTTCTTGTAACACATAATGGTGTTTTCATTCACGGGGAAGTCGTTTCTTATAAATGGTGAATACAGTGTTTGGTGCTCTTGATTGGCAGTGATCTACCAATCAGAGGGTCGGTGGTAGGATCCTTAGTCCCTTCAGGATCGTAGTTTCCTTGGGCAATAATCTGAACCCTTATTTCATACCTGGCATGGGCAACAGGTGTTACTCTCCTGGTGAGCAGTTGGTCTTTTACGGTAACATCTGTCTCTTAGTGAATAAACACATATTCGTTTTATCTTTAGACCATTTGTGATCTCAATAACATTTGGATTTCAAACTGTCTGGACACCAAAATGGAAATGAAGTTGACGAATGCTTTTGGTAAACCTATACAACTATTGTCTGTGAGCTTTGCCACTTAGAAAAAGAAGATTGAATCTGTTCTTCGGACGCCTGAATGCTCCTGGCACGGATAGTGTTCAAGCCCAGTGAGTCTTTAACACTAACATTATATAGAACTTCAAACAGAAGGGAAACAGCATTTGACCAAAGTCTGGGTTGAAGAGCAGTGCTAACTTTAAGATAAGATATTACCATGACTGTCGTAAGTAGACTCCTGTACTGATGTTGCTTCACTATGGCAGTCCTCTGTTCATTAACACGTAGTTCCCTTCTATCCCCCATCACCATCATCCCCGTAGAAACCCTGTTAACTTGGCAGTTTTAAAACTGAACGAACAGGGCCTGTTGGACAAATTGAAAAACAGATGGTGGTATGACAAGGGAGAGTGCGGCACCGGGGGAGGGGACTCCAAGGTCAGATCACCGTAACCCCAACGGGTAACGACAGGCAATGCCACACCGGGGTAACCGGCAACAACCCACCGCTAAAACACCAGGCGTAAAACACTCCGGACGGCCCCACAGAAAACAAACCGTTGTAGAAAGTCTGCATCCATCAGGTTTATTCACCTTGTTGGAGACTTCCCAGCTTCTGATCCAGGGAGTGTTTTACAGACAAACACGTAGAAAGATTCACATCGGAAACAGGATTACCTTTAGAGTCCTTTAATGCAGATTTACACGTTACATGTTAACCAAGAAAATGTGGAGCAGATGTTCAACATGATCGCTTTTCATACAATTGTCATTTTTAAAATAGTAATTTCTTAACTTTTAACCAGATTCAGGTATTACATTACATCACATGTCACCTGTTAGAAGCTTTTATCCAAAGCGATTTACGTACTCAATACAGCGGGCAATCCCCACAGGAGCAATTTGGGGTGAAGTGTCTCAGGGACACAACGACATGCTGACTGCAGTGGGGTTTGAACCTGTGACCCCCTGATCCCAACACTAACGCACAACCCACTGCGCCACACGCCTCCATGAAGAAGCGTGTACTGTACATCGACCTCTTTTGACACCAGCAAGAAAGAGGGGGAGATGAGAGCAAAGAGGGAGTGGTGAAGGAAAAGGGGAAGAGATACTCCGAGATGACAGAAGACTGACAGCTGAATTCAAAACCACGCCATACAGCTGGCTTTTCAAGATCTTTCCTTCTCTCTTTTCCTCGCTCCTTCTCTCTTTTCCTCTATGGTCTTGTTCTCTCCTTCCTTCCCCTTTTTGTAACTCAACACAACATCCAAGCCTGGTTTTTCTATTTGCCTTTAATGCAGCTCTGGTTCACTTTTACTCGAGCTCCGCCAGGCCATTTCGTACATCTGCTACTTTTACATTTTCCTAATTTGTGGTATGGGAACACATAGAAAAGTGTTTGAGAGCAGCTGCTGGGAACCAGGAGATTAGACCTGAGGACGGAGCACCTTGTGTAATTAAATTGGAAAGAAAGTGTTCTCTGTGACTGAGTCAGTGGGAAGTTCTTCATCACGCTGCTGGGTAGAGGTCAGCCTCCTCAGTCACTACTGACCTCCCCCTGAACCAGCTCGGAAAAAAACGAAAGTTTATCTGAGACGCTGTTTCACAATTTGAGCAAACATTGACTTTCAGGCATTTTCAGAACATGAAACCAACAGGATAAATAAAAAGTCTAACTGATTTCCAGAGTTTTATATGCAGAGAATAATATAAGTCCTCTATGGCCCTTTCTCATTTCTCTAACTCCCCTCCTCGACTCCCCTCCTCGACTCCTATCCTCGTGTCTTAGTCCCGCCCACAGGAGATGCGAGCGGAGGAGTCGAGGAGGGGTAATTAGTGAAATGAGAAAGGGCCGATGTCATGTCTTTACTTTTTATTTTTCTCATTTTCAACCTATAGTTAGAGCTGGTTTCAGTTGCTATGCTTCCCAGTCACTTTTACGCTGCTATGGACATTTTTGCACTCTCATTTGCACACTTTGTAAATCATCTTTTTTTATATATATCCTGCTTACTTGAAGTAAACAGTTATTTTGTGTTTTTTTGTAAATATTGAGTGTTCTTTTACATTACATTAAATGTTAGACACTTTTATCCAAAGCAACTTACATACTCAATACTGTGGACAATCCCTAGGAGCAAAGTGTCTTGCCCAGGGACGCAACGACATGCTGACTGCAGTGGGGTTTGAACCTATGTCCCCCTGATCCCAACACTAACGCACAACCCACTGCGCCACAAGCCTCCTAGTATATTTCAAATGTATAATATAAAATAGTATTTGTACAGCAAAGTCTATAAATGAATAAAAGCTGACATGGTACATGAGCTCACTTTGTAAAACACCCCCTCTGATCATCCTCTGAAGCCACTTCCTTGTATTCGGACAGTTTTGACTTCATCCGCCCAAAAGTGAAACTACAGCCGTCCTTAAACGTCTCTCTTTCACAAAATACAGAGGACATGTTTCCTGTTTTCGGCCAGCGGGCTGATTTAGTTTCCCGGAGTGTTTTCAGCTCTTGCCGGTTACCCAAAGTGATATAGTAATACACATCTCGCACGTAGGGAGTCAGGCCAAACCAAGCTAGATGGAGTATTAACGCATATCACTTTTACGCTGACATTTACCAAGAGAAGTTTTATGTGTGATGTTCTTTGTTTTTCTTTCTGTTGTTGTTGTTGAGGTGTTCTCTGTAGCGTACCGAAACATCTGTACTGAAAATGCCAGTTTTTGATAAGATCTTTAGTGCTGCTGTAGCCGCCGCAGCTCTTTAACAATAACATAAGATAACATGGAGGTGCATAATGTTATTTATGTTATTTCCACCCCCTCCCTCCCCCTCACTTCCTCCATTGGTTCTTTGAAGAATCCCAGTAAACCTAGCAGTACTGAAGCTCAATGAACAAGCCATCTTAGACAAGTTGAAAAACAAATGGTGGTATGACAAAGGGGAGTGTGGACACAAGGACTCCGGCAGAAAGGTCAGTTCTGGAGGATGCTCGGCCTGGTCCTGAGGTCATGTGTTGGTTTACCCCCCCACCCACCTTACCCCTTCAGACCCACACCCCCAAAAAAACCCAACTTCAGCAAATACACTCTGAAAATAAAACGTTTTTCACCGGTTTTAACTTTCTTTTTCGTGCTAATTTGATGTTATTTTGGTCCAAGTCAGTTATTTAGATGCAATTCTAGTTTCTATGAGTTGTACGGATCCTGTTAGTTGGCAGACCCTTTTATTTAAAAGATCTGCCGCTAGAAAGTGTAAAAAGTCCAACATTCCTCTATCTAGACGGATATTTGTACGTGTTGAATTTTTATTTTGTACTTAATCGGAACAGTTTCAGTATTTTCAAGATCTTTGACCAGAGAAGCCAGTTCGACACAACTCTTCAGGCTGATGTTAAGGAGCTCTTTAAGATTTGTAACTTCAGATACTCAAACACACAGTCAGCTTTTTGAGGCGTGACAGCTGTTAAAACCTGTAACACTTCGTTACATTTGGACAGATTCAGGCTAGCAGTTCCCCCCTGTTTCCAGCCTTTGTGCTAAGCTAACTGCTGGTAGCATCATGCCGTCAACATGAATAAAAGCAACAGATGACCCAAAGGTCCCAGAAGAGCCCATTTAAAGATAATTGTTGAACCCTAAATGGATAAGACGTCCAATTTGTAAAATATCTGTAATGCCTGGGGTCTGGCCTGGGTTGCATCATATTTACTTTGGAAGTCTAACACTTGAGTATAAAGTAGAAAATAAGAATGTGTACCGAAGTTTAAAATGCTAATTCAGATTCAGAACTTAAATTCCGTTCCGGGTCGCACAAAACTCTCGCTTTGCGATTACAATTAGTGAACGTTGTTTTGTTGAAAAACGTTTTGTTTTTAGAGTGTAACACTGCGGCTCAGCTGACCCTTCTGAAGAGCTGGAGGAAAACCCAATCAAACATTAACTATTCTGATAACATGTGAAAACCTCCTGATTTCAATGTGTACTTGAACCCGAGTTCAGTTTATGAACTTTGCTCCTTCTAGACTCTGCGTAAACCCTCAGATAAAACTCTGCAAATTGATGAGAAAATGAGCTTCAGCTCCTTCTGACAGACGTTCTCCGAGATAAGAGGTTTTCATGTCTGCACTTCAGATTCCTTCAGAGGCTTTTCTCTGCTCAGCTTTCCTTCTGTTCTCCAGAATATTCTGTGGCCAGCACTGTGTCAGCCACGGGCAGACAGACAGACCATGCTGGAAAATGTGACTTTTTACAACACTTTTAATCACAACTTCCTTTGTAAGCATGCTTATAATGTATTTTACATTTAAGATCAGCCTGCATCCTGGAGATTGGAGAAAAGTTTTCAGAAGAGTTTTTTATTCGAGAGAAGCCAATCTGCGTCACAATCTGGTCGAGAAGAGAAGCTCCAGATGTATTTTACATTCACGTCAGATGTAAAAAGTCAGATTTAAAAATGCAAATATATTTCCCTGACTCTCTGTCTGCCGGTGGCTGCTCACCAACACTTGATGAGACTGAAGCTACAGACCACAGCTTTACCTCCCCTCCTCTTCCTCCCCTCACACACACTCTCACACACACACTTTTGTCTCCAATCTGTCATGTACTGTACCTCCTGTTTCTGAACTGGCTGTGCGGCAGCCCGTCTCTAACAAGCTGCTGTCAAGAAAACACCAAATTAACGTTATCTTTTTCTCCCTGTTGCTGATTTACTTTTAAATTGTAAAATGTTGACAATCGAGGCTTTCCAGATTTTAATTTGTCTTACACAAAAAATGACAGTCGTTGGAAATAAAAGTCTTGTTCTCGGGCTTCTGCCAACAATGCTTCTGTAAAGACATGAACATTCTGAAAAGTGCCGATGTTATAATAAAGGAATAACATATAATATGTCTTTATAAAAGAAGCTACAAAAAAGATATGTACAGGAAACCTTTAGAAAGTAAATTATCAAAAAGTAAATAATATCAGTAATTTCCAAAAATGATACTACAGAAAGTAAATACAGAAAGTAAATACAGAAAGTAAAATACAGAAAGTAAATACAGAAAGTAAACTACAGAAAACTACCACAGAAGTAATTAAAGCTTTGCTCTGGAAATGTGTTTTGAGCTGCCTTGATTATTAAAAAAAGTTTGAATTTCAGTCTGACTTTGAACCGTCTGTTAGTATAATTTGACAGTCCTGATTGGTTGAGGCTAAACATGACAGTTTGGAGAGGAAAGCTCTCTGATAGGTTCTCCCCAACTCCCCATCACTTCCTGTTGAAGAGAGGCCCCGCCCACTTTGAGTGCTGTATCCGCCTCTTTTTTAACAGACTGCATGCTATTGGATGAGAGGGGCTAAGTCCCGCCCACAACAACACGTGACGCATGATGCAGAAAAACAACCAGAAACTAAAGAACAACAAAATCCCAGTTTATAAAGAAGGATTTTAGAGTTAACTTTAGTTTTTTTGATATATTGATTAGACAGAAGGTATGTATTATACAATGTGATGATAATGGCAACTGGTAGATAAGTTACTTTTCTTTAAGACAAAACATTAACAGTAAAAGTCGATATGTTTTTTTTCTTTGTTTCCCCTCACTTTGCATTTTTGTGCATGAAGTTGCTTGTATGAAATAGATATACGGTTTGTCAACGGCTGTGATTTGAGGCAATAAAGACGATTCACACACTTCACAAACTGATCTTAATACTACATTACCCATGAGTCTCTGCTTCCTGTTTGCACGGACAAAGAGCCTCTCCAAAAATGTTGTCGTGGAATAAAAAATAATTTCGTTGAGCATTTAGCAGCACACCTAACAGAATTTAAAGCTCTCTGAGTGGATGTTTTTTGCTAAAGTGCACATTGGGAATTGTAGTCAGTAACACTAGAATACATTTAATTATTAGTAGTAGTAGTAGGAGTAGTGTATACTTATTATTATGTACATTATGTGTACTATAGTTGTTGCTTAAGAACCTCTAAGGTGTCATCATATTGCAAGGAAAGATGATTAATAATTGTATATAACTTGAATGTAATAAAATATCAAATAAAATCACGTGTAAAATGAGCGGAGTCTCCCTTTAGCGATCCGTGTCTCTAAAGCCTCTTCATCACAGCCTTTGAAAGATCATTTTGGGTTTTATTTTTATTAGAAAAGTTAGTATTAGTTTTTATCTTTGGGGGGATTTTGATGATGTCATTTCTATCTGCACCCTGATTGGCTCTCTCCCTGATCCCGACCCCTGCTCTGATAGGACAAGACGAGCGCGCTCAGTCTGAGCAACGTGGCCGGCGTGTTCTACATCCTGATTGGAGGACTGGGCCTCGCCATGCTGGTGGCGCTGGTCGAGTTCTGCTACAAGTCCCGCATCGAGTCCCGCCGGATGAAGGTGAGCACTCAACACGACTTATCAGAATCAGAATCAAGTCACAAGGAAATCCTTTACATAATTAATAGATAGTTTAGCTTCTCAGCATCATTTGCTGTGGCCCACTGATGCTAACGATCGTAACTGAAAGGCTGCATGCCAAACGTAAACATTCAGCCACGTGACTTGCAAACTCTCGCGAGAGTTTTACACAAGACGGATCCTTTCGAGCCATAACCAGAGACTTCGGACCTGACTTGTTTACATCCGGCTTCTTCTTCTCCTGCTCTAATAGTGGCAGTAAACGCATGGTTTGAGGGGCATTATGAATTATTAGAATGAGAATAAAGTCACAAGGACAGATACAGGAAAACATTCCACTGCAATAACTCTATAACAAATCACCTCGGGCTGGAGAGGACTCTCTGCTCCAAAGCTTCTCTTGGACCTAAAATCACTTACACTTCATTTATATTCAATTTAATATTTAATATTCCATGCCTCACATACTTATGTATATATAATAACTTGCCTTATATTTGTTATTGTACATTTTGTAACTCAACATGTATATTTTCTACTTTCTTGTTTATTTCTAGTCTTTTCATTGTTATTGTACAATGCCATGTCTTTATGCTGCTGCAACGCTAACATTTCACAAATTGGGATCAAGTACTTCCGATCTTATATTTATCTTATCTCATCTTATCTTTATCGTTATTGCCAGGTACGTTTACACATACAAGGAATCTGCTTTGGTATCTGGTGGTGTGAACAGAAGAAAAAAAAAAGTTGCAAAGTGGGTAAAAGACATATATTAGGAATATGGCAAACTATAGTGTATTATGTTATAAAGTGGAGGGCGGGTTTTTACTTTATAATAACATGAAGTCTGACAATTCCCCCCCTCCCACCTGACACGCCTCCATTGGACTCCTTTGTTTACTTCTGGAACATAGTGACATCACTATGTAACACTCGCTCTCCTATTGGCTAGTGTTCCAACACATTGTACGTAATAGTCTAAAGGGGCGGGACATCTCTAAGCTGTTGACCAATCACAACAGAGCAGGCCAGCTAACCAATCAGAGCAGACTGTGCTCTGGTTTCAGACAGAGGGTGAGAAGAGGTGCTGCAGCACAGACAGTATGAGAAGAATAAAGAGCTTTCTGAACATCAATGGAGACATGTCACAGCCGTGTCGATTTTTGCTAATAACTATTTAAATAATAATAATAATAATAATAAATGGGATTTATATAGCGCTTTTTTAGACCCAAAGACGCTTCACATTATGAGTCAGGTCGACAAACAAAACAAGAACAAAAACACAAACAAAAACAAAAACAAAACAAAAACAGAAAAGTCAGGAGGATGTTGGTTCAGAGGGGGGAGGGGCGGGTTTAAGGATAAGCAGAGTTGAAGAGGTGGGTTTTGAGACGGGACTGGAACAGGGTGAGGGACTCAGACTCACGGAGGTCTGGGGGAGGGACTCCAGAGCTTCGCGAAGGCCCGAAGGTCGACGAGCGACCTTAGACCTGCGTAGATCTAGTAGGGAGTGAGACTATAAGAAACAAATTTCACGGACTTGGAACGAGTTCGGTATCTTTAAACATTTGTCCAACTTAGCCAATAAAATTAAAGTGGGCCCCTCAAGTAGAAACTAAGTGACATCTAGAGACAACAGCGCTGGGCCGTACGTCGCTGCCCGTTTTGTGTGGGCGTGGTGGTTGTGACGAAGGGAGAGAGCACAAACGAGCCAGAGTTTGGACTGGCGAGGCCGATAGTAGATCAATTTACCGCCTTTCAACTATGCGTCATAAGTACTGTAAGCGCCTCATCCCAGAACAAAAATAATGAACGACATATTATAGTACAAAAAAAATATCGATAAAGACCCACATCACACAAAAAAGAGATGAAGTAATAAATATATATACAGTATCTATATGGAGCGAAAACCTATAAGAATTCATATTAACATATGTTTGATTACATAAATGGTCACCTAAATATACAACATAATCAATTAAGACTTAGACATTTTCGACGATTATTATAAATCTCCTCTTCTATCGAATTTTAGTCATTGGACCACACTGCGACTTTTACACCTTAAGCGTTTTTTCCTAAATTGTCCTAACTTCTTTATAGAGTTATATTAGAGTAATTTTTTTAGTTATAATAAAGCTGATTTTAATTTTATCAAACGAACAAGGAAACTCAGCCTATTGACGAGACGTGAAATTGAGTCATTGTGCTCAGGAGTTCCACCTTCTCGCAACCATATGGCCATTAGTTTTATTCTGAAAATTTTGAAATGAAATTTGATTCACTGACGTTCACCAACGTTCCTGCACTGTCGAAACCCGCTTTGTGGTCCAAAAAATCGCTTGGGGATTAGGTTGGAAATGATGTGGAAAAAAAGGAGTGGGGTGTCCGTCTGTGCCGTCCTCACAAGAGCAGGTGTATTCCTCTGGGGCGAGATCCCAGTGTACGATGCCACCTCCGGTCAGGTACGTTGGCCGTGAAAGGGGTAACGTCCCGTGTGGGGGACTCGCGGGCCTGAGAGCCCTTTACGTACGCAGTGTTGCGGGGCAAGAGAGCTCTGAGGCGGGGGAGAAGAGGGGGTATTGAGGAGGGAGAAAGTAGTTCGGAGGGCGGGAGGAGACGGAGGAGGAGGAGGGGGGCTCCAACCTCGACGTTCGCCGGTAGGCTACTCAAGGACGTCCTTCTCTTTTAAATTTCTTAATTGGTGCCTTGTTGAGAAAATAACAAAATGAAGTATTGTCGAAAAATTTATTTCAAGACGATCTCTCCGGGCGCTCGGTTGGCGCAGATTTTGGTGCCTCATTTGAGGAAGACCCAAGGAAGCTGGTTTTTGCGTTTGGTCAAAGAGGTATCCTAAAACCTTTTGTCGACCTTTATTCCAGACACCAACTTGTGTAAATTCTCTGCCTAAGTTGCAAACAAGTCGGCCTATTAGAGGGGTACAGATTGGGCTGAAATTGAGTAAAAGCTCAGGTATTTAGATTAGCTGATCTTAATGATGAACTAGGATATCGCAATATAGAGCTTTTCTAAAGCCTCCTCGGGTACGCTGTGCGGATGAGTAGGTCCAGAGAATCCTGTCGTCAGTGACACGTGGAGAACAAAGAGGTTTGTTGATGTCTAGGTTTAAAACTCTCAATGAAATTTACAAATTTGTTATGGTTATTTCACGTACTAAGTTAGTTTTAGACTGCCAAAACTTCGTGAAAGGTTTCGGAGGTAATCTGTTCGTAAGTTGTTGTTGATAGAACAAATTTTTGACCATCCCCGAATCTTTTGGTTTAGTACGCGAAGAGTGTGTAGTGCGTCATTTGAATTTTCATTGACGTCGGCTGTGGTAGTGGGACTACAAGTACAATACAAACGAAGACAGCCCTACAAAATATCCTCGTGTCGGGACATTCTTTTGACAGGTAGAAGTAGTGAAATATCTTGTCGAACGACGACGGGTTTCTTTGTAGAATGTAAACTGTATTTGAAACATCTACGTGTACGACACAGGACACCCACACGCACACTACACACACACTACACAACACACACACAACCACTAGCACACACCAACACACACACACAACACCACACAAACACACACACACCACACACACACACACACACACACACAACCACACACACAAACTACACAAACACACACACACACACACGACACACTACACCACATCGTTACACTGTCAACAGAAAACTCCCGCCGGAGAGGAGCACTCCAATTACTACACATAGGTCTCATATTAGACGACCGTCGCGACTCAACAACCTTATTTAGGCAATTGAAGTGAAAGGACGACGCGGAGGGGACTAAGGTGGAGGCGTCGTCCTTCACCTCGCGTTGGTGAAGGAGCTCTCCAAAGTAATAGTAGGTGTCCAGAGGTACACGAAATTTGATTTCCTCTCCTTAATGTTGAGAAACAGAGCCTATACCTACACGAAGTCAACAGTGATAAAGGTGACCGAAGGCAGTAGTGTGGCGTAAGTGATGTTGAGGACCAGGAGTGGGATATTTCGGGAGGTGGGTAGACCGGGTGGGATGGAGTGACTGGAGGAGTAGGAGATGGTTGGTGGGTGCGGCCAGGGAGTCTAGGTGGCAGTCGGCCAACGAGGTTAGGGTTCCGGTTTGACGGGCCTCG
>NW_011345033.1:26262-34047 GCF_000735185.1 Notothenia coriiceps
TTTGCTATCCCAACAGGAAACGGGCAGGCTCTGTGTTTGACCTTTTTAGACTAAGGTGGTTTTCACCTTCCGCTTAAGACCTTCCTTTTTGATAAAGCTTATAGTTAGGGCTGATTAGATTCAGCCCCTAGTTTTGCTGATATAGGCTTAGTTTGTCGGGGGACATCTTACTTCTTCCTTCTCTCTGTCTATACCTGTGTACTCTCATGTTCCGATTAACCCAGCTTCCCAACATTTCTTTCTTTTTGGTGTCTATATACGCCGGGATCCGGAGTCATGGATGATCCTGCGGTCCTGTGTCATGGATCGTGAGTCCTGGATCTTGAGTCGTGGCTGTGGTCCTGGATCATAAGTCCTGGATGGATATCCTCGTGGATTCATCTTCCTATTATACACACATGCATTTACAAATATTTGGACTACCTATGTTGCAAATGTATTATCTTTTCAATTTACACACGGCATCTATTGCACGTCTGTCCGTCCTGGGAGAGGGATCCCTCCTCTGTTGCTCTCCCTGAGGTTTCTCCCATTTTTCCCTTTAAACTGTGGGTTTTCTCTGGAAGTTTTTCCTTGTACGATGTGAGGGTCTAAGGACAGAGGGTGTCGTATTGTCATACTGATATTCTGTACAAACTGTGAAGTCCACTGAGAAGAATGTAACATTTGTGATATTGGGCTATATAAATAAACATTGATTGATTGATTGATTGATTGATTGATTGATTGATTGATGATATATATTTATTTGTTGTTCCTTTCTTCTCTTTTCTTTTCTCTTCACTATTAAATAAAGTAACCTTCTCAATCCTGCACATCAGTGAAAATGATGCAAGAACTAATCTTTGAATATCCAGCGTAGCAAATAGAGCTATTGTTCATGTTGTGTTTCTTATCCCAGAACAATTAACTCCCTCACATTGTGTCTCCCTTCTTCACTTATCACTTGATCAGCCTACCACTAATTGCTTGTTCTTTTCACTATCACATCTGGCAGCCTAATTACTTGTATTGCTTTAGTGCAAGTTATTTTTCTTCAAGAGAAGCACAGGTAATAAATCTACCCCTGAACAATGTTTTCTCTATGGGACTAATTGTAGCAGCCTTGAATAGTTTTAGTGAAAGTTAATGAGCATGATGCAATGAGCACGGATGTTTTTCAACATAATAAATGTAGTAGATTCTAAGCCTTCCATTTAGCTGCACACAGCGTGAGGGGCAGGGTCGACGCTCGCTGTATCGATTACTGCTTTAATTCTAAATAGAGACTGACAGTTCCGGCAATGGCTGAGTCAGTGCCTTGTCGCTGTCACAGCGGTGCTTGCCACTGGCAGGTTTGTTCCTCTATCAGTGGATAAGGATATCCATCTTCACACCTCAGGGTCCACAGTAGGCAGACGCACTCCCAAACGGCTAAATCAAAGCAGGGCATTTCAGGTAACCATCCTCTCTGGATTCATTATTTAGCCATACTTTCTGGTGGCAGAGCAGGAAACTCTCGGGCAATGCTTTGAACTTTATCATAGCTCTTTCTTTTCCCCTTGTGAATACTTTTGCAAGTTAGCAACTAAGGCTGTGGTTGAAAAAAAATCAGGTCCTATGTCTCATTGAGATGGGTTGAGGAAAGATGTTAAGGAGAATTAAATGGAATTTAAGAGAAGACAACTGTTCCTCAGAGTATCCAACTCTATATTTTTATAAATAGTTTTAGAAATGTGGATAAGTGGGAAACATATATTACTTCATTACCAAGGTTTGAATTAGATAAAAAAATGTTTTTAATAAAATAATCTGAATGAAATAAAGAAGAACATTGCACAGTGGTGAATCCAGATGAATCCCAATTAGAATGATTGCATGAAGCGTTTGAATTATTTCTTAATGCACTGCGCATACTATCATTAAAACACGTCAAGTTTTTAAAATAAAGCTCAAGAAACACTCATGCAATTTAGACTTTTATAAAAAGTCATTTTACAGTAGTAACCGTAACGTCCATACTTCACCTTTGGTTAAAAATAGTATTAAAGTTCTAAAGATTTGGGACGCCGTATAGCTAGAGCTGCTGGCCCATGTCCTGGGGCTTTGGTTTGAATCCATTTGCCCAAAACTATCTTAAACAAAGAAAAAAAGTTATAAACATTTCACTTATTTGGTAAATGATGGCATTAGTTGTAACATGCTTAACCTGTTCAACCCTGAGCCTGTTTTTCAGGTCTCAGGCTCGAAAATGACATTCCCAGAACAAATGACCATATCTTCCCTTCTAAAAAGGGTTAAATTAATAATCTTTGTTCTCAAAGTAACGATAAACCTGTGAGTTGGATGTAGAAAAAGACAGAATCAATATAGATGTTTTTTATTTTAAAGAAAATTCAGATTGAACATAAAAACTGTAAATTACGTTGGGAGTCACGAGATAAGTTTGTGCACAGATGGAAGGTTGACAGGCAGGTAGGCCATCCAGTTATTTTAGCCGGGCCGGCTAAAATGATTGGTTGTGCTTTTTACAGTACTACGGCTTCCACAGATGACATTTTGGTAACACTTTATATTAAGTCACACAAATTAACCATCAACTAGTTGTTAATTAACATGCATATTAGCAGTAGATTGGCTCTTTATTAGTCATTATTAAACACTTATTAATGCCTTATTCTACATGACCATATTCTACAAGTAATAAGCCATTAGTTGAGAGTTTTTCCTCAATAACCCTCTAATTAGTGCTTATTTATCAATCAATCAATCAATCAATGTTTATTTATATAGCCCAATATCACAAATGTTACATTTGTCTCAGTGGACTTCAACTGTGAAGTCCACTGAGACAAATGTAACATTTGTGATATTGGGCTATATAAATAAACATTGATTGATTGATTGATTGATAAATAAGCACTAATTAGAGGGTTANTGACTCTAATTCAAGTATATTTGTGAGTTAGAACGGATCACGACGTGCTGCAGCTTCAGAAAAAGATGCAGATATAAAAACCCAAAGGTTCCACATGAAGAAACATCTCCAGCAACTTGAGGAGACATGTGCAGCGTTTACTAAAAGCTGCAGAAACCAAGCTGAAGAAGCTCAAAACACAACGGAGACCAGGGGACATTAAAGAAGGACGCACACAGCTGGGAGACCAGGGGACACTAAAGAGTGACGCACACAGCTGGGAGACCAGGGGACACTAAAGAGTGACGCACACAGCTGGGAGACCAGGGGACACTAAAGAGTGACGCACACAGCTGGGAGACCAGGGGACACTAAAGAGTGACGCACACAGCTGGGAGACCAGGGGACACTAAAGAGTGACGCAGACAGCTGGGACCGGAGACGTTCAGGATTATAAAGCTGAACAACTGTCTCAGAGTTAGTCGTCTCTTAACTGTCAGTCTTTGTCAGTAGGCCTATATCTGAAATGACTAGGTTAGCTACGCTAGCCTGCTAGCTTACAGCAGATCTGCAGTAACACCTCCTCCTCTTCCTCTTCCTCCTCCTCATCCTCATCTCCCCTGTTCTTCTGGAAGTTTCCACATGGGCGAGCAGTGGAAGTTAATGGTCCACAAACACTGTAATCAGGGTCTTTTCTGGGTCTAATTGTCAGATTTGTTTGGACCCCGTCTGTCGTCCCCCTCAGCCGTAGGAGTAATGAGGTGTTACGTGATATGATGTCCCCCTCCGGACACCACAACATTAAAGAAAAGGTCCTGGGAGCAGAAGCTAATGGACAGAAACGCAGATGTAAGGCATAAAGACGATCAGGGGGTTTGAGTCCAGAGAGAATCGAGCAGAGAGTAGACTTTGTTCCAGGACACAGATCGATGAAGCAAAAGGAACAGAACGTTGAAAGAGCTGACTCCTTTTACTAAACTCTATATTATGAAACACATTCTTTTCAAAGCCTCCTGTTCGTCAGTAACTTTCAAAACTTTCTACACAAAACCTGCAGGTAAAGAGGAGAAAGTGAACATCTTCAAATGTTATCATTTTTCATGTCTCTTCTACATCAACATGTGTCCCCTTTTCTCCATGTCTATTCTACATCAACATGTGTCCCCTCTTCTCCATGTCTCTTCTACATCAACATGTGTCCCCTCTTCTTCATGTCTCTTCTACATCAACATGTGTCCCCTCTGTGGAAAGAGACTCTGAAAGTTTCAGGAACAAAGATTCTCTCTCTTTTTGAGTTGATCAGATTTTGGTCCATTTTAATCCCTGCTAGAGAGGTGGTACTTTCCTAGGGAGAAAAAAGTACCAATTTCTGAAGTCTTTTTTTTTTGAAGTCCTTCCTTTTGTAAAAAATGTTGTTAAAAAGATCCCAGAATGCCTTATTTGATGTTGTAAAAAGTATGTAATAAACGTCACAGTATTGTCTGTTGTACATTAGCTGCCTCTCATCTCAACCCCAGAGTCTCTGTTTGGCTTCAGATTCCCCGTCAGTCGGATTTGGAAGAGATGCTCATCAGAAGCGTCTCCCGCTGTCAGATATCGTCACGCAGAGTTTTATATTGACGTCTTTACATCTCCTATAAAGAGTCATTTCTGCCAGTTGGTCATGCCAGATAATTAAAGTGGATATCAGTCTCTTTTATCCGACAGCTGTGCCGTCACTCTGAGAAGATTTTGTTCACTATCAAGAGACGTGAAATAAAGAGAGTTAATGCGTCTCCCGTCCAGCTGGAAATAGGAGATAAATCTGATTTAACTTCCTGGTGTCAGAGTCTCAACACATTATTACATAACATGACGGAGGAGAAGGATATTAAAGACACCGCTGAGGGAATATCTCAGAGACAATGCTGGGGGAAGTCAGGCTGGAAATCAACATTTTTCACAAGGAAATGTAAGAAATATATACATGCCTTTTTACAGTATAAGTTTGAGGTTATTTTGTACGACATACTGCATTGTGATTTGTATGACTTACAAAATCATATTATAGTACGTTGTCAAAGATAACCTTAAATATGTAATCGTATAGTATGTATACATATATATAAATGGGCAAATTGTAGTATGTTGTTAAAATACCGTAACATATGTCATATTATAATATGTCGAAAGAAATATCTTAAAAACAGTCATAGTATTTTGTAAAACATTGCATAAAAATGTAATTGTATGTCCTTACAATTTCATCAAATGTCTTAATAATTCAGTAAATACTTAATTGTAATAAATATCATGTAAAATGTGGAGTATTTTGAAATAGAAAATTACAAAAATGTATTTTGTAAGAAATATCATGAACAAATGTCATAAAACATGTCCCTGTTATCCTCTTAAGCCCCACGGACCCGGTTACGGGGCCAAAATCGCGTAATTTGCAGGAAACAACGTTAAGGAACCTTAATATTTAATAAACTATGAATATTTTATGTCCATATAACAGAAAAAAACTAATTGATCTTTTTCATTTTTTTTGCAAAAAATACAGAAAATGCTAACACTGACCCTCTGAATTAGCCCCGAGCGAAAAATGCTAACCTATTACTGCACCGAAAATCACTCCTAGCACCCTTAATACTTATCCTAGCTGCACATCCAACATATTGTTTATGATCGTAAGGAGACACAGAATCTATTGGTACCCACCTCAACACTCAAAGATTACAAATTCGCGGGAAAACATAACAAAAACCTACATCAAAACATGTGGCGCTAGGTAGCCAAAAACGCTAACATGGCTTCCCTCGGTCTTTGTCTGGTCAAAACTGGTCTTCAATGGCATTAAAACGATAAAAACAAGAGTGTAGTTAATCCATCGGTTAATCCAATGTGTCTGTGTCCCTTTGAAATGTTCTGATAATCCATAAGCAATAAAACTGCTTTTCCGTTTCCAGTTATCAGAGCAGGGATATTCCTACGCTCTGCAGAAAGATTGCATGCGCAGAGATGCCAGCAACATAACATGAGAGTCTATAGGACGATTTCCCTTCGATTCTATTGGCTCTAACGGTCAGGAAGAGATGTCACATGTCAAAATCGAGCAAGGGGGGCCAGAAATATGGAAAATCCACCCAAATGGCCCCAGAAGAGGG
The DNA here is from genome assembly GCF_000735185.1 of Notothenia coriiceps. Taxonomy (NCBI): domain Eukaryota; kingdom Metazoa; phylum Chordata; class Actinopteri; order Perciformes; family Nototheniidae; genus Notothenia; species Notothenia coriiceps. The sequence goes on from NW_011345033.1 coordinate 32,308, forward strand.
TTTTTTGCTAAATCTGTCTAAAAAGGTCAAATACCACTTGTTTTGCATCAATCTTGATACAGGTTATTATCTGTTGTACTTTGGATTCCTAAAGCTTTTAGTCTACTAAAAATATGTTGTACTTATAGTGAAAAAGAACCTTGGATGATGATCCAAGGTTAGTTTTCACTATAAGTACAAAATATTTTTTGGACGGACACTATAATTTACAGTTTTTTACCATGTTCAATCTGAATTTTTTTTAAATAAAAAACATCTATATTGATTCTGTCTTTTCTACATCCAACTCACAGGTTTATCATTACTTTGAGAAAAAAGATTATTTATTTAAACCTTTTAGAAGGGAAGATATGGTCATTTGTTTTGGGAATGTCATTTTCGAGCCTGAAACCTGAAAAACAGGCTTGGGGCCTAACAGGTTAAAGAGGCAATGGGAGGAAGAGCTGGGAATAACTATATCAGATACTATTTGGCAGACAGCAATTCGTTTGTCCACTCATCTTCAATGTGCTTAGACATGGGTGCTTACAATTTTAAGGGTTTTGCATAGGGGTTCATCAACCTGCAAGTAAACTGGCCAAGATTTTAACCCCACGGGCTAACCCAACCTGCATCCAGGCAGTCGCGCGCCCCGGCCAGCCCTAAGTCACATCGTTATGGCTCGCTCGCCAAACACGGCCCCTTTTGTGACTGGTCAATTTAAACCTTTTCGACAGGTACACGGCGGGGAGCACCCATTGACGGCATTATTTGGCGTGGGTCACACAGGAGACACGAAAACAACTGACTCAGCTGAGGATGTGGCTGTCTCGTACCATACTTGCTAGGCGCCTTGATGTCTTTTGTTCGAGAAGGCGTGCACACTGTCGCACAACGCGCTGGATAGAGGAACGTAATGTCCTCTTAAATTGAGCAGCTAAGCACTACCCGGCGGCTTATCGCAAAGTACTAACTGCAACCATATCCTATGCTTACTTTAGACGCATTCTCGGTAAACATTGAAATAGCGTTAGCCAACCCCCCCCCCCCCCCCCATTGTTTTATTCTTATTTTTTACTTTTACTTTTGTTATTTAACCATGTTAGTTTTTAATTCATTAATGTATTACGTTTACTTCTATATACCATATGTGTATCCTCTGGATGTTCAATATTATATTTTGGTCAATACTTTCGTTGAGGCTGTATTTTTAATGTGATGCTGCTGTGTTGTTATGTGTAAAAAATCCAATTTAAAAAATAAATAATAAAATAATACTTAGGCTTTAATTTTTTAGCTATTAACGCAAACAGATATGTTTGTATTGTAGTAGGAGTGTCAATTGATGTAACAGCTCGAGCGGTTGGAGTGAAAACATTAATCTTTACTTTTATAAGCCATGTATCCGGAATCGGATAAAATAAAACGAAGCAGTCCCTGATTTGGCAGAGGAAAAAAACGAAATCAATTTTATATTCAAGCACGAATGTCAACAGTAGATGGGAACGCTTGCAGATATAAGAAACATAGGTTGCCAGCGGCACCACAGTAGAGGAGTACGCGAAGTCCAAATGGACTCGAGGATGCCGATTTTCGGAAGAACAGTGCACTCGACCTCCGTGGCATGACTTGACCGCGACTCGACTCAAAGCGAATGATTGCGCTACGAATGACTTCGGACTCCGCGCGTGAATTTTCCCGCCACCATGACTCCGGACTCGACCTCGTAACAGGCTGGAACACAGCAGTCTTTATTACTTT
>NW_011345033.1:34092-38971 GCF_000735185.1 Notothenia coriiceps
CACAACCACTCCGATAGAGGAAGAGATTATTAAATGTAGACACAGATTAAAATGCCACAACAATGTGGAATTAAGTACTTTTACTTAACTAAAGGATCTAAATAACTTCTCCACCTCTGGCTATGCTCCGGATGTTTCTTCCCGCAGGTGAACTACTCATGACAAGTTCTCTTTGGATCACCTTTCAACACGCTGATGGGTGTATCCATCTACTACGTCTCCTTCACCCTCCGTGGTGCTGTCCCACCTCCATCATCCTCCTTCCAGGAGTGGAGGAGCATGAGCCCGTAGACGTGTGGACAACGCTGGGGATCTTGCCTGGTGATCGTTGGTGGGCCGGTCGCCATGCTCCACTCTTTCAAGAGCCTGCAAAGGTGTGTGTCCACGCCCCACATTAAGCCTCCTTTAGCTTACGGTGGTGACGTGAAGTCATGTGACCGTGTGCAGAGTCCTGCATCGTGTCCCGGGTACCCGCGGGTCCTCAGCTCTCCCCCGTCGGGACCGCGTATATAATCACCTAACTTCTGCAGCGCATCAATCTGCTGCTGAGCGCGCCCACATTCGAATGGCTGAGGTGAAGCCTCTCTAGTGGAGAATAACAGCATTTTTCAATAACACTTCCTCAAGGCGAAATTCCAACGTCTGGGATATATTCCTTTATACCCAACATTTAGCCCTCCTTAGCTTAGCGGTGGTGAACGTGAAGTCATGTGACTGCCTGTAGTTCCTTTATAGCCCAACATTAGCCTGCCTTTAGCTTAGCGTGGGAAGTGAAGGTCATGTTACCATGCTGTAGTTTCCTTTATAGCCCAACATTAGCCCTCCTTTAGCTTACGGGTGGTGACGTGAAGTCATGTGACGTGCTGTTAGTTCCTTTATAGCCCAACATTAGCCACCCTTTAGCTTAGCGGTGGTGACGTGAAGTCATGTGACCGTGCTGTAGTTCCCTTTATAGCCCAACATTAGCCTCCTTCCTTTAGCCTAGCGTGGTGAACGTGAAGTCATGTGAACCCAGTGCTGTAGTGTCCTTTATAGGCCCAACATTAGCCGCCTTTAGCTTAGCGGTGGTGACGTGAAAGTCATGTGGACCGTGCCTGTGTTCCTTATTGCCAACATTAGCCGCCATGAGCAAGAAAACAATCTAAATGGCTATAAAAATATATATATTTAGACATTTTTTTGTATCTTGAAGTGAACACAACTAATGCTTACTATTAGAGAAAACAAATGTGTTTTGTTAATTTATGTCCTTTTAACCGCCTTCCGTGCACCATGAAGCAGCTGACAATCAAGCTTTCGGCTCCGGTGAAAAGGAGGGCGGGGCTTGCAGAGGAGGTTTCAGCAATGCAGCAGCAGCAGCAGCAGCAGCAGCAGCAGCAGCAGCAGCAGTAAGCCAGGAATAAAGAACGGAGGATACAATACGGACTGATGGACAACATGGTGGATCCGAGAGTCTTCCTCCCATGAGAGACGGAGCGACCCGAGAGTCTTCAATCATCAGCTGAAACTAAAGAAGAAGAGACAGGTTTCGGTTTTCCTGTCTGGATTTGTTTTCTCTTCAACTGATTTTAATCTATGTGGGCTTTTATTTTAAATGTTAGTCATAAGTTCACCATGGCATGTCCATTATGGACAAATCACATGTGCCTCGGTGATCCTGAACCAGAGAGAAGCTACATCACACTGAGTCCACTCATGCGTATAACGATGGGATGTTTAAACAAATATATGTAAACACATTAAATCGGTCCTTCAACTATGATTTTTGGAATGTGTTTACATTATATTGTTTTAAACATCCCTCGTTAGACGCATGAAAGTGACACTTCAGTGTGATGTAGCTTCTCTGGTTCAGGACCCGAGACAATGTGAGGTTGTTCCATGTAATGACATGCATGTGAACGTATGACTACATTTAAATAGCCACATTAGATATTAAATCAGTCGAAGAAATACAAAATCCAGACAGGAAACCGAAACCTGTCTCCTTCTTCTTTAGTTTCAGCTGATGATGAAGATCTCGGTCCTTCCTTTCATGGGAGGAAGACTCTCGATCACCATGTTGTCCATCAGTCCGTATTATATCCTCCTTCTTATTCCTGCTTACTGCTGCTGCTGCTGCCCTGCTCTGCTGCTGCTGCCTGTGCTGTGCATTGGCTGAAACCTCCTCTGCAGCCCCGCCCGTCTCCGACCGGAGCCCGAAGCTGTTGGGGTCACGCTGCTTCATGGTGCACTGGAGGCGGTTAAAAGGAATAAAATTAACAAACACATTTGTTTTCTTCTAATAGTAAATGGCATTAGTTGTGTTAAATTCAGATACAAAATGTTTAAATATATATATTTTTTATAGCCATTTAGATTGTTTCTGCTCATGGCGGCCTAATGTTGGCAATAAAGGAACTACAGCAACGGTCACATGACTTCCACGTCGACACCGCTAAGCTAAAGGAGGCTAATGTTGGGCTATAAAGGAACTACAGCACGGTCACATGACTTCACGTCACCACCGCTAAGCTAACTAATGTTGGGCTATAAAGGAACTACAGCACGGTCACATGACTTCACGTCACCACCGCTAAGCTAAAGGCGGCTAATGTTGGGCTATAAAGGAACTACAGCACGGTCACATGACTTCACGTCACCACCGCTAAGCTAAAGGAGGCTAATGTTGGGCTATAAAGGAACTACAGCACGGTCACATGACTTCACGTCACCACCGCTAAGCTAAAGGAGGCTAATGTTGGGCTATAAAGGAACTACAGCACGGTCACATGACTTCACGTCACCACCGCTAAGCTAAAGGAGGCTAATGTTGGGCTATAAAGGAATATATCCCAGACGTTGGATTTCGCTCTTGAGGAAGTGTTATTGAAAATGCTGTATTCTCCGCTAGAGAGCTTCACCTCAGCCATTTCGAATGTGGCGCGCTCAGCAGCAGATTGATGCGCTGCAGAAGTTATGATTATATGCGCGGTCCCACGGGGGAGAGGTCTGAGGACCCGCGGGTACCCGACACGATGCAGGACTCTGCAGCACGGTCACATGACTTCACGTCACCACCGTTAAGCTAAAGGAGGCTAATGTGGGGCGTGGACACACACCTGCAGCTCTTTGAAGAAGTGGAGCATGGCGACGCCCACCACGATCACCAGGAAGGATCCCAGCGTTGTCACCACGTCTACGGGCTTCATGCTCCTCCACTCCTGGAAGAGGATGATGGAGGTGGACAGCACCACGGAGGTGAAGAGGACGTAGTAGATGGGATACACCATCAGCGTGTTGAAGGTGTCCAGAGACTTGTTCAGGTAGTTCACCTGCGGGAAGAAACATCCGGAGCATAGCCAGAGGTGGAAGAAGTATTTAGATCCTTTAGTTAAGTAAAAGTACTAATTCCACATTGTTGTGGCATTTTAATCTGTGTCTACATTTAATAATCTCTTTCCTCTATCGGGGTTGTGGGTTATGACGCGCCTCTCTTTGCTTTCAAACTAATTTTGCGGAGATCGTTGAATCACATCAGATTTATTCTTTGATCATGGCGGCATACAAACATGAGGATAAACGTCCTCGCTTCAAAGTAACTAAAAGTTCTCCGTATCAAAATAGAACAAAAGGAACACGGCCAAAAGACTCTACCGCTTCCCGTCTAGTCACACACTCAGCTGTGAACCATTGTCATGCCATATATAGAAATAAAGACATGCACGTTGTACCCGACAGCAAATAAGTGAGACTTAAATGAACATCTTTTAAGTTTGAGTTTGAGTGACTCACCAAAATAAATAGTTAAGAGTTTAGTCTAAAGCCAAACATTCAAACCATGATGATGAGAGGAAAATGGCTCAAACACACATTAAAATACAGAAAATGCACAAATGAACTTTGGAGCTCACCTGTGTTACGATAGAGACGATGAGCGTCACCAGCAGGATCCACGTGAGAGGGTTCTTCAGCACGGAAACATCACCAACCACTAGAGAGAGGAGAAGGGAGAGGATGACGCATGTTTTAAAATCAAAGCATTTAACTTCGTCTTATTTTACAATATTTCATTTCATATTCTGTTCTTGTATATCTCATATATCTACATGTATATCGACTTTTTGCATTACTTTTTATTTTGTATTTTATAATATATGTTGCATTGTTGGAGGAGCTCCGGTCAGTTCTACTCTGTAGCTTTGAGGTGACGATAAAGCCTTAGTTCAAATTGATGCAGCAGAAACGGAGAGATGGTGTTTCTGTATTCTGTTATTTCACCGGTGTTGATGGCGATGGCGAGGCCCTTCACGGAGGCGACGGTGAACGCCCCGAGCAGCGAGCAGACGCTGATGTACACGAGGATGTTGGAGCGACCGACCCGAGGAGAGAAATAGAAAACGAGCACCGAACACAGCAGCAGCACCGCCGACAAGTACACCAGGAAACCTGCCGAGGAGAAATAAGGACGTGTTATTAAATACAATAAATATGTGAATCTTTTATGGATATAACAGCCGGCGACTCTCTGTTTGCCAAATGTTGTTTACATTTGACCATGTTTCTTGTTTTGACTTGTTGTAACTTAACAATACATAAAAGCCCTTTTAAGATTCAACATGTTGGAGTCACATGTTCAGAATGATACCACTTTAAAGTCTGTAATCTAAGTAAGTTAGCTTTGGTTTCTCAACATTGAATTGGTTTTGTTAGAGCCAATGTTTTGTTTTATAAAAGGAGCAACCTAATTGACGTATGTAGTCAAGATAGTATAAATGACTATAACTCCAAGGCTCTAAAGCAGGGGTGTCAAACTAAAGGCCCGGGGGCCAAATCCGGCCCGTGACTTCATTTTCTGTGGCCCCACAAGAGCTTGCAAAGAATATAATATGTTTATTAT